>NW_026729263.1:0-97500 GCF_030272615.1 Cryptomeria japonica
ACCAAGGAGCGCTCTGAAGTGTGCTCCAAGGTGCGGCGTGCACGAAGTCGGAGCCCGGTTTGCCCCGGGTGTGCACCTCGGGTGCGCACCTCGCGTGCACCTTCGCTGCGGTGGGCACCTTGGCTGGGTTGCGCGCCTTGGTGGGCACCATGCAGTGCACGAAGTCGGAGCCCGGTTTGCCCCGGGCGCGCACCTCCGCCAGGGTGGGCACCTTGGTGCGCACAACTTGCCTGGGCTGCGCATCAGGAAGGGCTCAAGATGGCACCCGCGTTCCGTTTTTTTCACTATCTTTCAGAACGGAAATTTTAAAATATCGTTTTTTTTTGCCTTTTCTGGAAATTAGTGAAGGCAGCGCATCAAAGGTGCGCAACGCTGGTGCGAACCTGGGAGCGCTCCGATGTGTGCTCCAAGGTGCGGCGTGCACGAAGTCGGAGCCCGGTTTGCCTCGGGTGCGCCCTGGTGGGCACCATGGTGCGCACCAAGGAGCGCTCCGAAGTGTGCTCCAAGGTGCGGCCTGCACGAAGTCGGAGCCCGGTTTGCCCCGGGTGTGCACCTCGGGTGGGCACCTTGGTGCGCATGCCTTGCCTGGGCTGCGCACCAGGGCGGGCTCAAGATGGCACCCGCGTTCCTTTTTTTTCACTATCTTTCAAAACGGAAATTTTAAAATCTCATTTTTTTTTGCCTTTTTCTGGAAATTAGTGAAGGCAGCGCATCAAAGGTGCGCACCTCGCTGCCCACCACGGTGCGCAACGCCGGTGGGCACCCGGGAGTGCTTCGAAGTGTGCTCCAAGGTGCTGCGTGCACGTTGTCGGAGCCCGGTTTGCCCCGGGTGCGCACCTCGCGTGCACCTTCGTCGGGGTGGGCACCTTGGCTTGGTTTGCCCCGGCTGCGCTCCGAAGCGGGGTTATTGGAGCGCCGCCTCTTTTTTTGTCGGAGCGTTTGGTGGGGTTTCTCGCATTGGCTCTTCCGAGGCCCGGTTGCCACCCTGGCGCGCACGAAGTCGGAAGTAGGGTTAATTGCCCGGGTGCGCACCTTTGCCAGGGTGGCACCTTACCTGGGCTGCGCACCAGGGCGGGCTCAAGATGGCACGCGCGTTCCGTTTTTTTCACTATCTTTCAAAACGGAAATTTTAAAATCTCCTTTTTTTTTTGCCTTTTCTGGAAATTAGTGAAGGCAGCGCATCAAAGGTGCGCACCTCGCTGCCCACCTTGGTGTGCTCTGAGGTGCGCACCCGGGAGCGCTACGAAGTGTGCTCCAAGGTGCGGCGTGCACGTTGTCGGAGCCCGGTTTGCCCCGGGTGCGCACCTCGCCTGCACCTTGGCCGGGGTGGGCACCTTGGCTGGGTTTGCCCAGGGTGCGCTCCGAAGCGGGGTTACTGGAGCGCCCCCTCTTTTTTTGTCAGAGAGTTTGGTGGGGTTTCTCGCATTGGCTCTTCCCAGGCCCGGTTGTTGGGTGCGCTCCCACCCTGGCGCGCGCGAAGTTGGAAGTTGGGTTAATTGCCCGGGCGCGCACCTTCGCCAGGGTGGGCACCTTGGTGCGCAAACCTTGGCTGGGCTGCGCACCAGGGCGGGCTCAAGATGGCACCAGCATTCCCTTTTTCTCACTATCTTTCAAAACGGAAATTTTAAAATCTCGTTTTTTTTTTGCCTTTTATGGAAATTAGTGAAGGCATCGCATCAAAGGTGCGCACCTCGCTGCCCACCTTGGTGTGCTCCGAGGTGCCCACCACGGTGCGCAACGCCGGTGCGAACCCGGGAGCGCCCCGATGTGTGCTCCAAGGTGCGGCGTGCACGAAGTCGGACCCCGGTTTGCCCCGGGTGCGCACCTCGCGTGCACCTTGGTGCGCACACCTTGGCTGGGTTGCGCGGCCTGGTGGGCACCATGGTGCGCACCAAGGAGCGCTCCGAAGTGTGCTCCAAGGTGCGGCGTGCACGAAGTCGGAGCCCGGTTTGCCCCGGGTGCGCACCTTCGCCGCGGTGGGCACCATGGCGTGCACGAAGTCGGAGCCCGGTTTGCCCCGGGTGCGCACCTCGCGTGCACCTTCGCCGGGGTGGGCACCTCGGCTGGGTTGCGCGCCCTGGTGCGCACCAAGGAGCGCTCTGAAGTGTGCTCCAAGGTGCGGCGTGCACGAAGTCGGAGCCCGGTTTGCCCCGGGTGTGCACCTCGCGTGCACCTTCGCTGCGGTGGGCACCTTGGCTGGGTTGCGCGCCTTGGTGGGCACCATGCAGTGCACGAAGTCGGAGCCCGGTTTGCCCCGGGCGCGCACCTCCGCCAGGGTGGGCACCTTGGTGCGCACAACTTGCCTGGGCTGCGCACCAGGAAGGGCTCAAGATGGCACCCGCGTTCCGTTTTTTTCACTATCTTTCAGAACGGAAATTTTAAAATATCGTTTTTTTTTGCCTTTTCTGGAAATTAGTGAAGGCAGCGCATCAAAGGTGCGCAACGCTGGTGCGAACCTGGGAGCGCTCCGATGTGTGCTCCAAGGTGCGGCGTGCACGAAGTCGGACCCCGGTTTGCCCCGGGTGCGCACCTCGCGTGCACCTTGGTGCGCACACCTTGGCTGGGTTGCGCGCCCTGGTGGGCACCATGGTGCGCACCAAGGAGCGCTCCGAAGTGTGCTCCAAGGTGCGGCGTGCACGAAGTCGGAGCCCGGTTTGCCCCGGGTGCGCACCTCGCGTGCACCTTCGCCGCGGTGGGCACCATGGCGTGCACGAAGTCGGAGCCCGGTTTGCCCCGGGTGCGCACCTCGCGTGCACCTTCGCCGGGGTGGGCACCTTAGTGTGCAGACCTTGGCTGGGTTGCGCGCCCTGGTGGGCACCATGGTGCGCACCAAGGAGCGCTCCGAAGTGTGCTCCAAGGTGCGGCCTGCACGAAGTCGGAGCCCGGTTTGCCCCGGGTGTGCACCTCGGGTGGGCACCTTGGTGCGCATGCCTTGCCTGGGCTGCGCACCAGGGCGGGCTCAAGATGGCACCCGCGTTCCTTTTTTTTCACTATCTTTCAAAACGGAAATTTTAAAATCTCATTTTTTTTTGCCTTTTTCTGGAAATTAGTGAAGGCAGCGCATCAAAGGTGCGCACCTCGCTGCCCACCACGGTGCGCAACGCCGGTGGGCACCCGGGAGTGCTTCGAAGTGTGCTCCAAGGTGCTGCGTGCACGTTGTCGGAGCCCGGTTTGCCCCGGGTGCGCACCTCGCGTGCACCTTCGTCGGGGTGGGCACCTTGGCTGGGTTTGCCCCGGCTGCGCTCCGAAGCGGGGTTATTGGAGCGCCGCCTCTTTTTTTGTCGGAGCGTTTGGTGGGGTTTCTCGCATTGGCTCTTCCGAGGCCCGGTTGCCACCCTGGCGCGCACGAAGTCGGAAGTAGGGTTAATTGCCCGGGTGCGCACCTTTGCCAGGGTGGGCACCTTACCTGGGCTGCGCACCAGGGCGGGCTCAAGATGGCACGCGCGTTCCGTTTTTTTCACTATCTTTCAAAACGGAAATTTTAAAATCTCCTTTTTTTTTTGCCTTTTCTGGAAATTAGTGAAGGCAGCGCATCAAAGGTGCGCACCTCGCTGCCCACCTTGGTGTGCTCTGAGGTGCGCACCCGGGAGCGCTACGAAGTGTGCTCCAAGGTGCGGCGTGCACGTTGTCGGAGCCCGGTTTGCCCCGGGTGCGCACCTCGCCTGCACCTTGGCCGGGGTGGGCACCTTGGCTGGGTTTGCCCAGGGTGCGCTCCGAAGCGGGGTTACTGGAGCGCCCCCTCTTTTTTTGTCAGAGCGTTTGGTGGGGTTTCTCGCATTGGCTCTTCCCAGGCCCGGTTGTTGGGTGCGCTCCCACCCTGGCGCGCGCGAAGTTGGAAGTTGGGTTAATTGCCCGGGCGCGCACCTTCGCCAGGGTGGGCACCTTGGTGCGCACACCTTGGCTGGGCTGCGCACCAGGGCGGGCTCAAGATGGCACCAGCATTCCCTTTTTCTCACTATCTTTCAAAACGGAAATTTTAAAATCTCGTTTTTTTTTTGCCTTTTATGGAAATTAGTGAAGGCATCGCATCAAAGGTGCGCACCTCGCTGCCCACCTTGGTGTGCTCCGAGGTGCCCACCACGGTGCGCAACGCCGGTGCGAACCCGGGAGCGCCCCGATGTGTGCTCCAAGGTGCGGCGTGCACGAAGTCGGACCCCGGTTTGCCCCGGGTGCGCACCTCGCGTGCACCTTGGTGCGCACACCTTGGCTGGGTTGCGCGGCCTGGTGGGCACCATGGTGCGCACCAAGGAGCGCTTCGAAGTGTGCTCCAAGGTGCGGCGTGCACGAAGTCGGAGCCCGGTTTGCCCCGGGTACGCACCTCGCGTGCACCTTCGCCGGGGTGGGCACCTCGGCTGGGTTGCGCGCCCTGGTGCGCACCAAGGAGCGCTCCGAAGTGTGCTCCAAGGTGCGGCGTGCACGAAGTCGGAGCCCGGTTTGCCCCGGGTGCGCACCTTCGCCGCGGTGCGCACCATGGCGTGCACGAAGTCGGAGCCCGGTTTGCCCCGGGTGCGCACCTCGCGTGCACCTTCGGCGGGGTTGCGCGCCCTGGTGGGCACCATGGTGCGCACCAAGGAGCGCTCCGAAGTGTGCTCCAAGGTGCGGCGTGCACGAAGTCGGAGCCCGGTTTGCCCCGGGTGCGCACCTCGCGTGCACCTTCGGCGGGGTTGCGCGCCCTGGTGGGCACCATGGTGCGCACCAAGGAGCGCTCCGAAGTGTGCTCCAAGGTGCGGCGTGCACGAAGTCGGAGCCCGGTTTGCCCCGGGTGCGCACCTCGCGTGCACCTTCGCCGCGGTGGGCACCATGGCGTGCACGAAGTCGGAGCCCGGTTTGCCCCGGGTGCGCACCTCGCGTGCACCTTCGCCGGGGTGGGCACCTCGGCTGGGTTGCGCGCCCTGGTGCGCACCAAGGAGCGCTCCGAAGTGTGCTCCAAGGTGCGGCGTGCACGAAGTCGGAGCCCGGTTTGCCCCGGGTGCGCACCTCGCGTGCACCTTCGCCAGGGTGGGCACCTCGGTGCGCACACCTTCTCAATGTTTTCTTGCCTTTTCTGGAAATTGGTGAAGGCAGCGCATCAAAGGTGCGCACCTCGGTGTGCTCCGAGGTGCGAACCCGAGAGCGCTCCGAGGTGCCCACGAAGTCGAAAGTCGGGTTAATTGCATTGTTTTCCCCGGGTGCGCTCCGAGGTGCGCAACATCGGCGCGCACCAAGGAGGGCTCCGAAGTGTGCTCCAAGGTGCGCACGATGGCGTGCACCTCTGGTGCGCACGATTCGGAGCTCGGTTTGACCGGGGTGCGCACACCTTGGCTGGGTTGCGCACCTTTTGTGCGCTCCAAGGTGCGCACGAAGTCGGAGCTCGGTTTGCCCCGGGTGCGCACCTTCGCCAGGGTGCGCACCTTGATGCGCACGCCTTGGCTGGGCTGCGCACCTTGGTGGGCGCCATGGTGCGCACCTTTCGTGCGCTCCAAGGTGCGCACGAAGTCGGAGCTCGGTTTGCCCCGGGTGCGCACCTTGGTGGGCGCCATGGTGCACTCCGAGGTGCCCAAGATTGGTGCGCACCAAGGAGCGCTCCGAAGTGCGCTCCAAGGTGCGCGCGAAGTCGAAAGTTGGGTTAATTGTCCGGTTTGCCTCGGGTGCGCACCTTGCGTGCACCTTCGCCAGGGTGGGCGCCTTGGTGCGCACACCTTGGCTGGGCTGCGCACACCTTGGCACCCGCGTTTCCTTCATTTTAAATTTTTTTTTTTTACAATCTCTCAAGTGGGAAATTCTATAATCTCAACTTTTTTTGCCTTTTCAGGAAACTTTTGAATGGAGCGCATCATTGGTGCGCTCCGAAGTGTGCTCCAAAGCTCTCTCCAGCTGCGTGCACCTGCCCCGGCCGCGCACCCGGCCCCGCCCAGCTTCGCTCACCTGTCCCGGGCGTCTGGTGCGGAACCTTAGAGTAAGAAACATCACCGTGCACCTTGGCCAACGTGCGCGACTCGACCGAGCGCGCACTGGCCGAGGTGCACACCGATTTCACCTGGGTGCGCGCGCAGCACCTCGGGCGCACCGGGGTGCGCGCACAACGCCCGGGTTGCACCGTGGCCTGTGTGCTCGGGGCGCCTCGGGTGCGCGCTCGGTGTCGCCCCCGCGCGCGCGGTAGTGCGGGCAGCGCACCCCGGCCCGGCCCGGCCCCGACGAGAACGCAAACGGGCAAAAGGTTTATTCAAATAGCATTGCGACGCCCGGCGAAAAACTAAAAAAGGGTGCAACACCGGGACTTCCCGGGAGGTCACCCATCCCAGTACTACTCCGGCCCAAGCGCGCTTAACTGCGGAGTTCTGATGGGATCCGGTGCACTAACGCTGGTATGATCGCACCCGTTATGAGCTTGTCGCAGTGTGTACTTAGCAAACCGCGACCCACGTGCGAATCCACCCCGGCCACCCACCCCCGTCGAGGTGCACACCCTCCCTCGCGAAGTGCGCCCCGTTCGCCAAGTGTGAGCCCTGCCCGGGTGCGCGCACCTTGCTAGGGCGTCGGGTGTGCACCCGGCCCGACCTACGTGCGTGCACCTGGAGGGGGCGTCGTGTGCGTGCAGTGTCCCGTCTGCAACGCGGTGCCCACACACCACCTCGGGCGCAACGACCTGCGCTCACATGTGGGCCGAGTGCACCTTGGTGCATGTTCGGGGCGCCTCGGGTGCACGCTCGATCTTGCCCCGGTGCACCAAGGCGCTCGGTTTGCCCCGGGTGCGCACTTGGTGCAAGGTGGGCACCCAAAATAGGGATCAAGCACCAAAACACAAGTTTCGGGATGCAAAATGGGACCCAAGGACCACAAATGCGTTCCAAGACCCATGATGGGTCCACGAGAACAAAAATGTGTTCCGAGACTTAATAAACAAATATTGGGTTTTAGGAGAAGAAACATGCTCTGATGCCCAAAACGAGAATCGACCCCGAAAAGGCCACAGGCCAAAAGTGGGATGCGAGACAAAAAAAAATGGGACCCGAGGACCAAAATTGGGTTCCCAGGTCGAAGACAGGGCAACCGGACAAGAAACGACCTCTAAGGCTCGAAATGAGTCCCGACGACTAAAACTTGACAAGAAGCACCCATCAGGCACCCAACTCGACACCCATGGGATGCCGACCCACCCGGGCTTCCACCTAGCACACCTTGGCACCCACCCACCCTCGCACCCAACCTCGCACCCAACTTAGCACCTTTGAACCCACATTGGCACTCACCCTGACCCTGGCACCTTGGAACCCACATTGGCACTCACCTTGACCCTGGCACCCACCTTTGCACTCACCTTGGGACCCACCCTGGCTCCCACCTCGGCACCCACCCAGACACCCACCTTGGTTCCTTGGCACCCACCTTGGATCCTTGGCACCCACCCCGACACCCACCTTGGCACGCAACTTGGCTACTTGCCACCCACCTTGGCTCCTTGACGCCCACCCCGACAACCACCCCGTGACCTACCCTGGCTAGGGTTGGTGCACACCCACCCTGGTGCCCACCTTGGCACCCACCCTATGACCCACCTTGGCACGCACCTTAGTACCCACCCCGTTACCCACCCTAGGACCCACCCCGTGACCCACCTTGGCCAGGGTGGGTGCCTTGGTGCGCACAACTTGCCTGGGCTGCACACCAGGGCGGGCTCAAGATGGCACCCGCGTTCCGTTTTTTTCACTATCTTTCAAAACGGAAATTTTAAAATCTCATTTTTTTCTTTTTTTTGCCTTTTCTGGAAATTAGTGAAGGCAGCGCATCAAAGGTGCGCAATGCTGGTGCGAACCCGGGAGCGCTCCGATGTGTGCTCCAAGGTGCGGCGTGCACGAAGTCCGAGCCCGGTTTGCCCCGGGTGCGCACCTCGCGTGCACCTTCGCCGGGGTGAGCACCTTGGCTGGGTTGCGCGCCCTGGTGCGTACCAAGGAGCGCTCTGAAGTGTGCTCCAAGGTGCGGCGTGCACGAAGTCGGAGCCCGGTTTGCCCCGGGTGTGCACCTCGGGTGCGCACCTCGCGTGCACCTTCGCTGCGGTGGGCACCTTGGCTGGGTTGCGCGCCTTGGTGGGCACCATGCAGTGCACGAAGTCGGAGCCCGGTTTGCCCCGGGCGCGCACCTCCGCCAGGGTGGGCACCTTGGTGCGCACAACTTGCCTGGGCTGCGCATCAGGAAGGGCTCAAGATGGCACCCGCGTTCCGTTTTTTTCACTATCTTTCAGAACGGAAATTTTAAAATATCGTTTTTTTTTGCCTTTTCTGGAAATTAGTGAAGGCAGCGCATCAAAGGTGCGCAACGCTGGTGCGAACCTGGGAGCGCTCCGATGTGTGCTCCAAGGTGCGGCGTGCACGAAGTCGGAGCCCGGTTTGCCTCGGGTGCGCCCTGGTGGGCACCATGGTGCGCACCAAGGAGCGCTCCGAAGTGTGCTCCAAGGTGCGGCCTGCACGAAGTCGGAGCCCGGTTTGCCCCGGGTGTGCACCTCGGGTGGGCACCTTGGTGCGCATGCCTTGCCTGGGCTGCGCACCAGGGCGGGCTCAAGATGGCACCCGCGTTCCTTTTTTTTCACTATCTTTCAAAACGGAAATTTTAAAATCTCATTTTTTTTTGCCTTTTTCTGGAAATTAGTGAAGGCAGCGCATCAAAGGTGCGCACCTCGCTGCCCACCACGGTGCGCAACGCCGGTGGGCACCCGGGAGTGCTTCGAAGTGTGCTCCAAGGTGCTGCGTGCACGTTGTCGGAGCCCGGTTTGCCCCGGGTGCGCACCTCGCGTGCACCTTCGTCGGGGTGGGCACCTTGGCTTGGTTTGCCCCGGCTGCGCTCCGAAGCGGGGTTATTGGAGCGCCGCCTCTTTTTTTGTCGGAGCGTTTGGTGGGGTTTCTCGCATTGGCTCTTCCGAGGCCCGGTTGCCACCCTGGCGCGCACGAAGTCGGAAGTAGGGTTAATTGCCCGGGTGCGCACCTTTGCCAGGGTGGCACCTTACCTGGGCTGCGCACCAGGGCGGGCTCAAGATGGCACGCGCGTTCCGTTTTTTTCACTATCTTTCAAAACGGAAATTTTAAAATCTCCTTTTTTTTTTGCCTTTTCTGGAAATTAGTGAAGGCAGCGCATCAAAGGTGCGCACCTCGCTGCCCACCTTGGTGTGCTCTGAGGTGCGCACCCGGGAGCGCTACGAAGTGTGCTCCAAGGTGCGGCGTGCACGTTGTCGGAGCCCGGTTTGCCCCGGGTGCGCACCTCGCCTGCACCTTGGCCGGGGTGGGCACCTTGGCTGGGTTTGCCCAGGGTGCGCTCCGAAGCGGGGTTACTGGAGCGCCCCCTCTTTTTTTGTCAGAGAGTTTGGTGGGGTTTCTCGCATTGGCTCTTCCCAGGCCCGGTTGTTGGGTGCGCTCCCACCCTGGCGCGCGCGAAGTTGGAAGTTGGGTTAATTGCCCGGGCGCGCACCTTCGCCAGGGTGGGCACCTTGGTGCGCAAACCTTGGCTGGGCTGCGCACCAGGGCGGGCTCAAGATGGCACCAGCATTCCCTTTTTCTCACTATCTTTCAAAACGGAAATTTTAAAATCTCGTTTTTTTTTTGCCTTTTATGGAAATTAGTGAAGGCATCGCATCAAAGGTGCGCACCTCGCTGCCCACCTTGGTGTGCTCCGAGGTGCCCACCACGGTGCGCAACGCCGGTGCGAACCCGGGAGCGCCCCGATGTGTGCTCCAAGGTGCGGCGTGCACGAAGTCGGACCCCGGTTTGCCCCGGGTGCGCACCTCGCGTGCACCTTGGTGCGCACACCTTGGCTGGGTTGCGCGGCCTGGTGGGCACCATGGTGCGCACCAAGGAGCGCTCCGAAGTGTGCTCCAAGGTGCGGCGTGCACGAAGTCGGAGCCCGGTTTGCCCCGGGTGCGCACCTTCGCCGCGGTGGGCACCATGGCGTGCACGAAGTCGGAGCCCGGTTTGCCCCGGGTGCGCACCTCGCGTGCACCTTCGCCGGGGTGGGCACCTCGGCTGGGTTGCGCGCCCTGGTGCGCACCAAGGAGCGCTCTGAAGTGTGCTCCAAGGTGCGGCGTGCACGAAGTCGGAGCCCGGTTTGCCCCGGGTGTGCACCTCGCGTGCACCTTCGCTGCGGTGGGCACCTTGGCTGGGTTGCGCGCCTTGGTGGGCACCATGCAGTGCACGAAGTCGGAGCCCGGTTTGCCCCGGGCGCGCACCTCCGCCAGGGTGGGCACCTTGGTGCGCACAACTTGCCTGGGCTGCGCACCAGGAAGGGCTCAAGATGGCACCCGCGTTCCGTTTTTTTCACTATCTTTCAGAACGGAAATTTTAAAATATCGTTTTTTTTTGCCTTTTCTGGAAATTAGTGAAGGCAGCGCATCAAAGGTGCGCAACGCTGGTGCGAACCTGGGAGCGCTCCGATGTGTGCTCCAAGGTGCGGCGTGCACGAAGTCGGACCCCGGTTTGCCCCGGGTGCGCACCTCGCGTGCACCTTGGTGCGCACACCTTGGCTGGGTTGCGCGCCCTGGTGGGCACCATGGTGCGCACCAAGGAGCGCTCCGAAGTGTGCTCCAAGGTGCGGCGTGCACGAAGTCGGAGCCCGGTTTGCCCCGGGTGCGCACCTCGCGTGCACCTTCGCCGCGGTGGGCACCATGGCGTGCACGAAGTCGGAGCCCGGTTTGCCCCGGGTGCGCACCTCGCGTGCACCTTCGCCGGGGTGGGCACCTTAGTGTGCAGACCTTGGCTGGGTTGCGCGCCCTGGTGGGCACCATGGTGCGCACCAAGGAGCGCTCCGAAGTGTGCTCCAAGGTGCGGCCTGCACGAAGTCGGAGCCCGGTTTGCCCCGGGTGTGCACCTCGGGTGGGCACCTTGGTGCGCATGCCTTGCCTGGGCTGCGCACCAGGGCGGGCTCAAGATGGCACCCGCGTTCCTTTTTTTTCACTATCTTTCAAAACGGAAATTTTAAAATCTCATTTTTTTTTGCCTTTTTCTGGAAATTAGTGAAGGCAGCGCATCAAAGGTGCGCACCTCGCTGCCCACCACGGTGCGCAACGCCGGTGGGCACCCGGGAGTGCTTCGAAGTGTGCTCCAAGGTGCTGCGTGCACGTTGTCGGAGCCCGGTTTGCCCCGGGTGCGCACCTCGCGTGCACCTTCGTCGGGGTGGGCACCTTGGCTGGGTTTGCCCCGGCTGCGCTCCGAAGCGGGGTTATTGGAGCGCCGCCTCTTTTTTTGTCGGAGCGTTTGGTGGGGTTTCTCGCATTGGCTCTTCCGAGGCCCGGTTGCCACCCTGGCGCGCACGAAGTCGGAAGTAGGGTTAATTGCCCGGGTGCGCACCTTTGCCAGGGTGGGCACCTTACCTGGGCTGCGCACCAGGGCGGGCTCAAGATGGCACGCGCGTTCCGTTTTTTTCACTATCTTTCAAAACGGAAATTTTAAAATCTCCTTTTTTTTTTGCCTTTTCTGGAAATTAGTGAAGGCAGCGCATCAAAGGTGCGCACCTCGCTGCCCACCTTGGTGTGCTCTGAGGTGCGCACCCGGGAGCGCTACGAAGTGTGCTCCAAGGTGCGGCGTGCACGTTGTCGGAGCCCGGTTTGCCCCGGGTGCGCACCTCGCCTGCACCTTGGCCGGGGTGGGCACCTTGGCTGGGTTTGCCCAGGGTGCGCTCCGAAGCGGGGTTACTGGAGCGCCCCCTCTTTTTTTGTCAGAGCGTTTGGTGGGGTTTCTCGCATTGGCTCTTCCCAGGCCCGGTTGTTGGGTGCGCTCCCACCCTGGCGCGCGCGAAGTTGGAAGTTGGGTTAATTGCCCGGGCGCGCACCTTCGCCAGGGTGGGCACCTTGGTGCGCACACCTTGGCTGGGCTGCGCACCAGGGCGGGCTCAAGATGGCACCAGCATTCCCTTTTTCTCACTATCTTTCAAAACGGAAATTTTAAAATCTCGTTTTTTTTTTGCCTTTTATGGAAATTAGTGAAGGCATCGCATCAAAGGTGCGCACCTCGCTGCCCACCTTGGTGTGCTCCGAGGTGCCCACCACGGTGCGCAACGCCGGTGCGAACCCGGGAGCGCCCCGATGTGTGCTCCAAGGTGCGGCGTGCACGAAGTCGGACCCCGGTTTGCCCCGGGTGCGCACCTCGCGTGCACCTTGGTGCGCACACCTTGGCTGGGTTGCGCGGCCTGGTGGGCACCATGGTGCGCACCAAGGAGCGCTCCGAAGTGTGCTCCAAGGTGCGGCGTGCACGAAGTCGGAGCCCGGTTTGCCCCGGGTACGCACCTCGCGTGCACCTTCGCCGGGGTGGGCACCTCGGCTGGGTTGCGCGCCCTGGTGCGCACCAAGGAGCGCTCCGAAGTGTGCTCCAAGGTGCGGCGTGCACGAAGTCGGAGCCCGGTTTGCCCCGGGTGCGCACCTTCGCCGCGGTGCGCACCATGGCGTGCACGAAGTCGGAGCCCGGTTTGCCCCGGGTGCGCACCTCGCGTGCACCTTCGGCGGGGTTGCGCGCCCTGGTGGGCACCATGGTGCGCACCAAGGAGCGCTCCGAAGTGTGCTCCAAGGTGCGGCGTGCACGAAGTCGGAGCCCGGTTTGCCCCGGGTGCGCACCTCGCGTGCACCTTCGGCGGGGTTGCGCGCCCTGGTGGGCACCATGGTGCGCACCAAGGAGCGCTCCGAAGTGTGCTCCAAGGTGCGGCGTGCACGAAGTCGGAGCCCGGTTTGCCCCGGGTGCGCACCTCGCGTGCACCTTCGCCGCGGTGGGCACCATGGCGTGCACGAAGTCGGAGCCCGGTTTGCCCCGGGTGCGCACCTCGCGTGCACCTTCGCCGGGGTGGGCACCTCGGCTGGGTTGCGCGCCCTGGTGCGCACCAAGGAGCGCTCCGAAGTGTGCTCCAAGGTGCGGCGTGCACGAAGTCGGAGCCCGGTTTGCCCCGGGTGCGCACCTCGCGTGCACCTTCGCCAGGGTGGGCACCTCGGTGCGCACACCTTCTCAATGTTTTCTTGCCTTTTCTGGAAATTGGTGAAGGCAGCGCATCAAAGGTGCGCACCTCGGTGTGCTCCGAGGTGCGAACCCGAGAGCGCTCCGAGGTGCCCACGAAGTCGAAAGTCGGGTTAATTGCATTGTTTTCCCCGGGTGCGCTCCGAGGTGCGCAACATCGGCGCGCACCAAGGAGGGCTCCGAAGTGTGCTCCAAGGTGCGCACGATGGCGTGCACCTCTGGTGCGCACGATTCGGAGCTCGGTTTGACCGGGGTGCGCACACCTTGGCTGGGTTGCGCACCTTTTGTGCGCTCCAAGGTGCGCACGAAGTCGGAGCTCGGTTTGCCCCGGGTGCGCACCTTCGCCAGGGTGCGCACCTTGATGCGCACGCCTTGGCTGGGCTGCGCACCTTGGTGGGCGCCATGGTGCGCACCTTTCGTGCGCTCCAAGGTGCGCACGAAGTCGGAGCTCGGTTTGCCCCGGGTGCGCACCTTGGTGGGCGCCATGGTGCACTCCGAGGTGCCCAAGATTGGTGCGCACCAAGGAGCGCTCCGAAGTGCGCTCCAAGGTGCGCGCGAAGTCGAAAGTTGGGTTAATTGTCCGGTTTGCCTCGGGTGCGCACCTTGCGTGCACCTTCGCCAGGGTGGGCGCCTTGGTGCGCACACCTTGGCTGGGCTGCGCACACCTTGGCACCCGCGTTTCCTTCATTTTAAATTTTTTTTTTTTACAATCTCTCAAGTGGGAAATTCTATAATCTCAACTTTTTTTGCCTTTTCAGGAAACTTTTGAATGGAGCGCATCATTGGTGCGCTCCGAAGTGTGCTCCAAAGCTCTCTCCAGCTGCGTGCACCTGCCCCGGCCGCGCACCCGGCCCCGCCCAGCTTCGCTCACCTGTCCCGGGCGTCTGGTGCGGAACCTTAGAGTAAGAAACATCACCGTGCACCTTGGCCAACGTGCGCGACTCGACCGAGCGCGCACTGGCCGAGGTGCACACCGATTTCACCTGGGTGCGCGCGCAGCACCTCGGGCGCACCGGGGTGCGCGCACAATGCCCGGGTTGCACCGTGGCCTGTGTGCTCGGGGCGCCTCGGGTGCGCGCTCGGTGTCGCCCCCGCGCGCGCGGTAGTGCGGGCAGCGCACCCCGGCCCGGCCCGGCCCCGACGAGAACGCAAACGGGCAAAAGGTTTATTCAAATAGCATTGCGACGCCCGGCGAAAAACTAAAAAAGGGTGCAACACCGGGACTTCCCGGGAGGTCACCCATCCCAGTACTACTCCGGCCCAAGCGCGCTTAACTGCGGAGTTCTGATGGGATCCGGTGCACTAACGCTGGTATGATCGCACCCGTTATGAGCTTGTCGCAGTGTGTACTTAGCAAACCGCGACCCACGTGCGAATCCACCCCGGCCACCCACCCCCGTCGAGGTGCACACCCTCCCTCGCGAAGTGCGCCCCGTTCGCCAAGTGTGAGCCCTGCCCGGGTGCGCGCACCTTGCTAGGGCGTCGGGTGTGCACCCGGCCCGGCCTACGTGCGTGCACCTGGAGGGGGCGTCGTGTGCGTGCAGTGTCCCGTCTGCAACGCGGTGCCCACACACCACCTCGGGCGCAACGACCTGCGCTCACATGTGGGCCGAGTGCACCTTGGTGCATGTTCGGGGCGCCTCGGGTGCACGCTCGATCTTGCCCCGGTGCACCAAGGCGCTCGGTTTGCCCCGGGTGCGCACTTGGTGCAAGGTGGGCACCCAAAATAGGGATCAAGCACCAAAACACAAGTTTCGGGATGCAAAATGGGACCCAAGGACCACAAATGCGTTCCAAGACCCATGATGGGTCCACGAGAACAAAAATGTGTTCCGAGACTTAATAAACAAATATTGGGTTTTAGGAGAAGAAACATGCTCTGATGCCCAAAACGAGAATCGACCCCGAAAAGGCCACAGGCCAAAAGTGGGATGCGAGACAAAAAAAAATGGGACCCGAGGACCAAAATTGGGTTCCCAGGTCGAAGACAGGGCAACCGGACAAGAAACGACCTCTAAGGCTCGAAATGAGTCCCGACGACTAAAACTTGACAAGAAGCACCCATCAGGCACCCAACTCGACACCCATGGGATGCCGACCCACCCGGGCTTCCACCTAGCACACCTTGGCACCCACCCACCCTCGCACCCAACCTCGCACCCAACTTAGCACCTTTGAACCCACATTGGCACTCACCCTGACCCTGGCACCTTGGAACCCACATTGGCACTCACCTTGACCCTGGCACCCACCTTTGCACTCACCTTGGGACCCACCCTGGCTCCCACCTCGGCACCCACCCAGACACCCACCTTGGTTCCTTGGCACCCACCTTGGATCCTTGGCACCCACCCCGACACCCACCTTGGCACGCAACTTGGCTACTTGCCACCCACCTTGGCTCCTTGACGCCCACCCCGACAACCACCCCGTGACCTACCCTGGCTAGGGTTGGTGCACACCCACCCTGGTGCCCACCTTGGCACCCACCCTATGACCCACCTTGGCACGCACCTTAGTACCCACCCCGTTACCCACCCTAGGACCCACCCCGTGACCCACCTTGGCCAGGGTGGGTGCCTTGGTGCGCACAACTTGCCTGGGCTGCACACCAGGGCGGGCTCAAGATGGCACCCGCGTTCCGTTTTTTTCACTATCTTTCAAAACGGAAATTTTAAAATCTCATTTTTTTCTTTTTTTTGCCTTTTCTGGAAATTAGTGAAGGCAGCGCATCAAAGGTGCGCAATGCTGGTGCGAACCCGGGAGCGCTCCGATGTGTGCTCCAAGGTGCGGCGTGCACGAAGTCCGAGCCCGGTTTGCCCCGGGTGCGCACCTCGCGTGCACCTTCGCCGGGGTGAGCACCTTGGCTGGGTTGCGCGCCCTGGTGCGTACCAAGGAGCGCTCTGAAGTGTGCTCCAAGGTGCGGCGTGCACGAAGTCGGAGCCCGGTTTGCCCCGGGTGTGCACCTCGGGTGCGCACCTCGCGTGCACCTTCGCTGCGGTGGGCACCTTGGCTGGGTTGCGCGCCTTGGTGGGCACCATGCAGTGCACGAAGTCGGAGCCCGGTTTGCCCCGGGCGCGCACCTCCGCCAGGGTGGGCACCTTGGTGCGCACAACTTGCCTGGGCTGCGCATCAGGAAGGGCTCAAGATGGCACCCGCGTTCCGTTTTTTTCACTATCTTTCAGAACGGAAATTTTAAAATATCGTTTTTTTTTGCCTTTTCTGGAAATTAGTGAAGGCAGCGCATCAAAGGTGCGCAACGCTGGTGCGAACCTGGGAGCGCTCCGATGTGTGCTCCAAGGTGCGGCGTGCACGAAGTCGGAGCCCGGTTTGCCTCGGGTGCGCCCTGGTGGGCACCATGGTGCGCACCAAGGAGCGCTCCGAAGTGTGCTCCAAGGTGCGGCCTGCACGAAGTCGGAGCCCGGTTTGCCCCGGGTGTGCACCTCGGGTGGGCACCTTGGTGCGCATGCCTTGCCTGGGCTGCGCACCAGGGCGGGCTCAAGATGGCACCCGCGTTCCTTTTTTTTCACTATCTTTCAAAACGGAAATTTTAAAATCTCATTTTTTTTTGCCTTTTTCTGGAAATTAGTGAAGGCAGCGCATCAAAGGTGCGCACCTCGCTGCCCACCACGGTGCGCAACGCCGGTGGGCACCCGGGAGTGCTTCGAAGTGTGCTCCAAGGTGCTGCGTGCACGTTGTCGGAGCCCGGTTTGCCCCGGGTGCGCACCTCGCGTGCACCTTCGTCGGGGTGGGCACCTTGGCTTGGTTTGCCCCGGCTGCGCTCCGAAGCGGGGTTATTGGAGCGCCGCCTCTTTTTTTGTCGGAGCGTTTGGTGGGGTTTCTCGCATTGGCTCTTCCGAGGCCCGGTTGCCACCCTGGCGCGCACGAAGTCGGAAGTAGGGTTAATTGCCCGGGTGCGCACCTTTGCCAGGGTGGCACCTTACCTGGGCTGCGCACCAGGGCGGGCTCAAGATGGCACGCGCGTTCCGTTTTTTTCACTATCTTTCAAAACGGAAATTTTAAAATCTCCTTTTTTTTTTGCCTTTTCTGGAAATTAGTGAAGGCAGCGCATCAAAGGTGCGCACCTCGCTGCCCACCTTGGTGTGCTCTGAGGTGCGCACCCGGGAGCGCTACGAAGTGTGCTCCAAGGTGCGGCGTGCACGTTGTCGGAGCCCGGTTTGCCCCGGGTGCGCACCTCGCCTGCACCTTGGCCGGGGTGGGCACCTTGGCTGGGTTTGCCCAGGGTGCGCTCCGAAGCGGGGTTACTGGAGCGCCCCCTCTTTTTTTGTCAGAGAGTTTGGTGGGGTTTCTCGCATTGGCTCTTCCCAGGCCCGGTTGTTGGGTGCGCTCCCACCCTGGCGCGCGCGAAGTTGGAAGTTGGGTTAATTGCCCGGGCGCGCACCTTCGCCAGGGTGGGCACCTTGGTGCGCAAACCTTGGCTGGGCTGCGCACCAGGGCGGGCTCAAGATGGCACCAGCATTCCCTTTTTCTCACTATCTTTCAAAACGGAAATTTTAAAATCTCGTTTTTTTTTTGCCTTTTATGGAAATTAGTGAAGGCATCGCATCAAAGGTGCGCACCTCGCTGCCCACCTTGGTGTGCTCCGAGGTGCCCACCACGGTGCGCAACGCCGGTGCGAACCCGGGAGCGCCCCGATGTGTGCTCCAAGGTGCGGCGTGCACGAAGTCGGACCCCGGTTTGCCCCGGGTGCGCACCTCGCGTGCACCTTGGTGCGCACACCTTGGCTGGGTTGCGCGGCCTGGTGGGCACCATGGTGCGCACCAAGGAGCGCTCCGAAGTGTGCTCCAAGGTGCGGCGTGCACGAAGTCGGAGCCCGGTTTGCCCCGGGTGCGCACCTTCGCCGCGGTGGGCACCATGGCGTGCACGAAGTCGGAGCCCGGTTTGCCCCGGGTGCGCACCTCGCGTGCACCTTCGCCGGGGTGGGCACCTCGGCTGGGTTGCGCGCCCTGGTGCGCACCAAGGAGCGCTCTGAAGTGTGCTCCAAGGTGCGGCGTGCACGAAGTCGGAGCCCGGTTTGCCCCGGGTGTGCACCTCGCGTGCACCTTCGCTGCGGTGGGCACCTTGGCTGGGTTGCGCGCCTTGGTGGGCACCATGCAGTGCACGAAGTCGGAGCCCGGTTTGCCCCGGGCGCGCACCTCCGCCAGGGTGGGCACCTTGGTGCGCACAACTTGCCTGGGCTGCGCACCAGGAAGGGCTCAAGATGGCACCCGCGTTCCGTTTTTTTCACTATCTTTCAGAACGGAAATTTTAAAATATCGTTTTTTTTTGCCTTTTCTGGAAATTAGTGAAGGCAGCGCATCAAAGGTGCGCAACGCTGGTGCGAACCTGGGAGCGCTCCGATGTGTGCTCCAAGGTGCGGCGTGCACGAAGTCGGACCCCGGTTTGCCCCGGGTGCGCACCTCGCGTGCACCTTGGTGCGCACACCTTGGCTGGGTTGCGCGCCCTGGTGGGCACCATGGTGCGCACCAAGGAGCGCTCCGAAGTGTGCTCCAAGGTGCGGCGTGCACGAAGTCGGAGCCCGGTTTGCCCCGGGTGCGCACCTCGCGTGCACCTTCGCCGCGGTGGGCACCATGGCGTGCACGAAGTCGGAGCCCGGTTTGCCCCGGGTGCGCACCTCGCGTGCACCTTCGCCGGGGTGGGCACCTTAGTGTGCAGACCTTGGCTGGGTTGCGCGCCCTGGTGGGCACCATGGTGCGCACCAAGGAGCGCTCCGAAGTGTGCTCCAAGGTGCGGCCTGCACGAAGTCGGAGCCCGGTTTGCCCCGGGTGTGCACCTCGGGTGGGCACCTTGGTGCGCATGCCTTGCCTGGGCTGCGCACCAGGGCGGGCTCAAGATGGCACCCGCGTTCCTTTTTTTTCACTATCTTTCAAAACGGAAATTTTAAAATCTCATTTTTTTTTGCCTTTTTCTGGAAATTAGTGAAGGCAGCGCATCAAAGGTGCGCACCTCGCTGCCCACCACGGTGCGCAACGCCGGTGGGCACCCGGGAGTGCTTCGAAGTGTGCTCCAAGGTGCTGCGTGCACGTTGTCGGAGCCCGGTTTGCCCCGGGTGCGCACCTCGCATGCACCTTCGTCGGGGTGGGCACCTTGGCTGGGTTTGCCCCGGCTGCGCTCCGAAGCGGGGTTATTGGAGCGCCGCCTCTTTTTTTGTCGGAGCGTTTGGTGGGGTTTCTCGCATTGGCTCTTCCGAGGCCCGGTTGCCACCCTGGCGCGCACGAAGTCGGAAGTAGGGTTAATTGCCCGGGTGCGCACCTTTGCCAGGGTGGGCACCTTACCTGGGCTGCGCACCAGGGCGGGCTCAAGATGGCACGCGCGTTCCGTTTTTTTCACTATCTTTCAAAACGGAAATTTTAAAATCTCCTTTTTTTTTTGCCTTTTCTGGAAATTAGTGAAGGCAGCGCATCAAAGGTGCGCACCTCGCTGCCCACCTTGGTGTGCTCTGAGGTGCGCACCCGGGAGCGCTACGAAGTGTGCTCCAAGGTGCGGCGTGCACGTTGTCGGAGCCCGGTTTGCCCCGGGTGCGCACCTCGCCTGCACCTTGGCCGGGGTGGGCACCTTGGCTGGGTTTGCCCAGGGTGCGCTCCGAAGCGGGGTTACTGGAGCGCCCCCTCTTTTTTTGTCAGAGCGTTTGGTGGGGTTTCTCGCATTGGCTCTTCCCAGGCCCGGTTGTTGGGTGCGCTCCCACCCTGGCGCGCGCGAAGTTGGAAGTTGGGTTAATTGCCCGGGCGCGCACCTTCGCCAGGGTGGGCACCTTGGTGCGCACACCTTGGCTGGGCTGCGCACCAGGGCGGGCTCAAGATGGCACCAGCATTCCCTTTTTCTCACTATCTTTCAAAACGGAAATTTTAAAATCTCGTTTTTTTTTTGCCTTTTATGGAAATTAGTGAAGGCATCGCATCAAAGGTGCGCACCTCGCTGCCCACCTTGGTGTGCTCCGAGGTGCCCACCACGGTGCGCAACGCCGGTGCGAACCCGGGAGCGCCCCGATGTGTGCTCCAAGGTGCGGCGTGCACGAAGTCGGACCCCGGTTTGCCCCGGGTGCGCACCTCGCGTGCACCTTGGTGCGCACACCTTGGCTGGGTTGCGCGGCCTGGTGGGCACCATGGTGCGCACCAAGGAGCGCTCCGAAGTGTGCTCCAAGGTGCGGCGTGCACGAAGTCGGAGCCCGGTTTGCCCCGGGTACGCACCTCGCGTGCACCTTCGCCGGGGTGGGCACCTCGGCTGGGTTGCGCGCCCTGGTGCGCACCAAGGAGCGCTCCGAAGTGTGCTCCAAGGTGCGGCGTGCACGAAGTCGGAGCCCGGTTTGCCCCGGGTGCGCACCTTCGCCGCGGTGCGCACCATGGCGTGCACGAAGTCGGAGCCCGGTTTGCCCCGGGTGCGCACCTCGCGTGCACCTTCGGCGGGGTTGCGCGCCCTGGTGGGCACCATGGTGCGCACCAAGGAGCGCTCCGAAGTGTGCTCCAAGGTGCGGCGTGCACGAAGTCGGAGCCCGGTTTGCCCCGGGTGCGCACCTCGCGTGCACCTTCGGCGGGGTTGCGCGCCCTGGTGGGCACCATGGTGCGCACCAAGGAGCGCTCCGAAGTGTGCTCCAAGGTGTGGCGTGCACGAAGTCGGAGCCCGGTTTGCCCCGGGTGCGCACCTCGCGTGCACCTTCGCCGCGGTGGGCACCATGGCGTGCACGAAGTCGGAGCCCGGTTTGCCCCGGGTGCGCACCTCGCGTGCACCTTCGCCGGGGTGGGCACCTCGGCTGGGTTGCGCGCCCTGGTGCGCACCAAGGAGCGCTCCGAAGTGTGCTCCAAGGTGCGGCGTGCACGAAGTCGGAGCCCGGTTTGCCCCGGGTGCGCACCTCGCGTGCACCTTCGCCAGGGTGGGCACCTCGGTGCGCACACCTTCTCAATGTTTTCTTGCCTTTTCTGGAAATTGGTGAAGGCAGCGCATCAAAGGTGCGCACCTCGGTGTGCTCCGAGGTGCGAACCCGAGAGCGCTCCGAGGTGCCCACGAAGTCGAAAGTCGGGTTAATTGCATTGTTTTCCCCGGGTGCGCTCCGAGGTGCGCAACATCGGCGCGCACCAAGGAGGGCTCCGAAGTGTGCTCCAAGGTGCGCACGATGGCGTGCACCTCTGGTGCGCACGATTCGGAGCTCGGTTTGACCGGGGTGCGCACACCTTGGCTGGGTTGCGCACCTTTTGTGCGCTCCAAGGTGCGCACGAAGTCGGAGCTCGGTTTGCCCCGGGTGCGCACCTTCGCCAGGGTGCGCACCTTGATGCGCACGCCTTGGCTGGGCTGCGCACCTTGGTGGGCGCCATGGTGCGCACCTTTCGTGCGCTCCAAGGTGCGCACGAAGTCGGAGCTCGGTTTGCCCCGGGTGCGCACCTTGGTGGGCGCCATGGTGCACTCCGAGGTGCCCAAGATTGGTGCGCACCAAGGAGCGCTCCGAAGTGCGCTCCAAGGTGCGCGCGAAGTCGAAAGTTGGGTTAATTGTCCGGTTTGCCTCGGGTGCGCACCTTGCGTGCACCTTCGCCAGGGTGGGCGCCTTGGTGCGCACACCTTGGCTGGGCTGCGCACACCTTGGCACCCGCGTTTCCTTCATTTTAAATTTTTTTTTTTTACAATCTCTCAAGTGGGAAATTCTATAATCTCAACTTTTTTTGCCTTTTCAGGAAACTTTTGAATGGAGCGCATCATTGGTGCGCTCCGAAGTGTGCTCCAAAGCTCTCTCCAGCTGCGTGCACCTGCCCCGGCCGCGCACCCGGCCCCGCCCAGCTTCGCTCACCTGTCCCGGGCGTCTGGTGCGGAACCTTAGAGTAAGAAACATCACCGTGCACCTTGGCCAACGTGCGCGACTCGACCGAGCGCGCACTGGCCGAGGTGCACACCGATTTCACCTGGGTGCGCGCGCAGCACCTCGGGCGCACCGGGGTGCGCGCACAACGCCCGGGTTGCACCGTGGCCTGTGTGCTCGGGGCGCCTCGGGTGCGCGCTCGGTGTCGCCCCCGCGCGCGCGGTAGTGCGGGCAGCGCACCCCGGCCCGGCCCGGCCCCGACGAGAACGCAAACGGGCAAAAGGTTTATTCAAATAGCATTGCGACGCCCGGCGAAAAACTAAAAAAGGGTGCAACACCGGGACTTCCCGGGAGGTCACCCATCCCAGTACTACTCCGGCCCAAGCGCGCTTAACTGCGGAGTTCTGATGGGATCCGGTGCACTAACGCTGGTATGATCGCACCCGTTATGAGCTTGTCGCAGTGTGTACTTAGCAAACCGCGACCCACGTGCGAATCCACCCCGGCCACCCACCCCCGTCGAGGTGCACACCCTCCCTCGCGAAGTGCGCCCCGTTCGCCAAGTGTGAGCCCTGCCCGGGTGCGCGCACCTTGCTAGGGCGTCGGGTGTGCACCCGGCCCGGCCTACGTGCGTGCACCTGGAGGGGGCGTCGTGTGCGTGCAGTGTCCCGTCTGCAACGCGGTGCCCACACACCACCTCGGGCGCAACGACCTGCGCTCACATGTGGGCCGAGTGCACCTTGGTGCATGTTCGGGGCGCCTCGGGTGCACGCTCGATCTTGCCCCGGTGCACCAAGGCGCTCGGTTTGCCCCGGGTGCGCACTTGGTGCAAGGTGGGCACCCAAAATAGGGATCAAGCACCAAAACACAAGTTTCGGGATGCAAAATGGGACCCAAGGACCACAAATGCGTTCCAAGACCCATGATGGGTCCACGAGAACAAAAATGTGTTCCGAGACTTAATAAACAAATATTGGGTTTTAGGAGAAGAAACATGCTCTGATGCCCAAAACGAGAATCGACCCCGAAAAGGCCACAGGCCAAAAGTGGGATGCGAGACAAAAAAAAATGGGACCCGAGGACCAAAATTGGGTTCCCAGGTCGAAGACAGGGCAACCGGACAAGAAACGACCTCTAAGGCTCGAAATGAGTCCCGACGACTAAAACTTGACAAGAAGCACCCATCAGGCACCCAACTCGACACCCATGGGATGCCGACCCACCCGGGCTTCCACCTAGCACACCTTGGCACCCACCCACCCTCGCACCCAACCTCGCACCCAACTTAGCACCTTTGAACCCACATTGGCACTCACCCTGACCCTGGCACCTTGGAACCCACATTGGCACTCACCTTGACCCTGGCACCCACCTTTGCACTCACCTTGGGACCCACCCTGGCTCCCACCTCGGCACCCACCCAGACACCCACCTTGGTTCCTTGGCACCCACCTTGGATCCTTGGCACCCACCCCGACACCCACCTTGGCACGCAACTTGGCTACTTGCCACCCACCTTGGCTCCTTGACGCCCACCCCGACAACCACCCCGTGACCTACCCTGGCTAGGGTTGGTGCACACCCACCCTGGTGCCCACCTTGGCACCCACCCTATGACCCACCTTGGCACGCACCTTAGTACCCACCCCGTTACCCACCCTAGGACCCACCCCGTGACCCACCTTGGCCAGGGTGGGTGCCTTGGTGCGCACAACTTGCCTGGGCTGCACACCAGGGCGGGCTCAAGATGGCACCCGCGTTCCGTTTTTTTCACTATCTTTCAAAACGGAAATTTTAAAATCTCATTTTTTTCTTTTTTTTGCCTTTTCTGGAAATTAGTGAAGGCAGCGCATCAAAGGTGCGCAATGCTGGTGCGAACCCGGGAGCGCTCCGATGTGTGCTCCAAGGTGCGGCGTGCACGAAGTCCGAGCCCGGTTTGCCCCGGGTGCGCACCTCGCGTGCACCTTCGCCGGGGTGAGCACCTTGGCTGGGTTGCGCGCCCTGGTGCGTACCAAGGAGCGCTCTGAAGTGTGCTCCAAGGTGCGGCGTGCACGAAGTCGGAGCCCGGTTTGCCCCGGGTGTGCACCTCGGGTGCGCACCTCGCGTGCACCTTCGCTGCGGTGGGCACCTTGGCTGGGTTGCGCGCCTTGGTGGGCACCATGCAGTGCACGAAGTCGGAGCCCGGTTTGCCCCGGGCGCGCACCTCCGCCAGGGTGGGCACCTTGGTGCGCACAACTTGCCTGGGCTGCGCATCAGGAAGGGCTCAAGATGGCACCCGCGTTCCGTTTTTTTCACTATCTTTCAGAACGGAAATTTTAAAATATCGTTTTTTTTTGCCTTTTCTGGAAATTAGTGAAGGCAGCGCATCAAAGGTGCGCAACGCTGGTGCGAACCTGGGAGCGCTCCGATGTGTGCTCCAAGGTGCGGCGTGCACGAAGTCGGAGCCCGGTTTGCCTCGGGTGCGCCCTGGTGGGCACCATGGTGCGCACCAAGGAGCGCTCCGAAGTGTGCTCCAAGGTGCGGCCTGCACGAAGTCGGAGCCCGGTTTGCCCCGGGTGTGCACCTCGGGTGGGCACCTTGGTGCGCATGCCTTGCCTGGGCTGCGCACCAGGGCGGGCTCAAGATGGCACCCGCGTTCCTTTTTTTTCACTATCTTTCAAAACGGAAATTTTAAAATCTCATTTTTTTTTGCCTTTTTCTGGAAATTAGTGAAGGCAGCGCATCAAAGGTGCGCACCTCGCTGCCCACCACGGTGCGCAACGCCGGTGGGCACCCGGGAGTGCTTCGAAGTGTGCTCCAAGGTGCTGCGTGCACGTTGTCGGAGCCCGGTTTGCCCCGGGTGCGCACCTCGCGTGCACCTTCGTCGGGGTGGGCACCTTGGCTTGGTTTGCCCCGGCTGCGCTCCGAAGCGGGGTTATTGGAGCGCCGCCTCTTTTTTTGTCGGAGCGTTTGGTGGGGTTTCTCGCATTGGCTCTTCCGAGGCCCGGTTGCCACCCTGGCGCGCACGAAGTCGGAAGTAGGGTTAATTGCCCGGGTGCGCACCTTTGCCAGGGTGGCACCTTACCTGGGCTGCGCACCAGGGCGGGCTCAAGATGGCACGCGCGTTCCGTTTTTTTCACTATCTTTCAAAACGGAAATTTTAAAATCTCCTTTTTTTTTTGCCTTTTCTGGAAATTAGTGAAGGCAGCGCATCAAAGGTGCGCACCTCGCTGCCCACCTTGGTGTGCTCTGAGGTGCGCACCCGGGAGCGCTACGAAGTGTGCTCCAAGGTGCGGCGTGCACGTTGTCGGAGCCCGGTTTGCCCCGGGTGCGCACCTCGCCTGCACCTTGGCCGGGGTGGGCACCTTGGCTGGGTTTGCCCAGGGTGCGCTCCGAAGCGGGGTTACTGGAGCGCCCCCTCTTTTTTTGTCAGAGAGTTTGGTGGGGTTTCTCGCATTGGCTCTTCCCAGGCCCGGTTGTTGGGTGCGCTCCCACCCTGGCGCGCGCGAAGTTGGAAGTTGGGTTAATTGCCCGGGCGCGCACCTTCGCCAGGGTGGGCACCTTGGTGCGCAAACCTTGGCTGGGCTGCGCACCAGGGCGGGCTCAAGATGGCACCAGCATTCCCTTTTTCTCACTATCTTTCAAAACGGAAATTTTAAAATCTCGTTTTTTTTTTGCCTTTTATGGAAATTAGTGAAGGCATCGCATCAAAGGTGCGCACCTCGCTGCCCACCTTGGTGTGCTCCGAGGTGCCCACCACGGTGCGCAACGCCGGTGCGAACCCGGGAGCGCCCCGATGTGTGCTCCAAGGTGCGGCGTGCACGAAGTCGGACCCCGGTTTGCCCCGGGTGCGCACCTCGCGTGCACCTTGGTGCGCACACCTTGGCTGGGTTGCGCGGCCTGGTGGGCACCATGGTGCGCACCAAGGAGCGCTCCGAAGTGTGCTCCAAGGTGCGGCGTGCACGAAGTCGGAGCCCGGTTTGCCCCGGGTGCGCACCTTCGCCGCGGTGGGCACCATGGCGTGCACGAAGTCGGAGCCCGGTTTGCCCCGGGTGCGCACCTCGCGTGCACCTTCGCCGGGGTGGGCACCTCGGCTGGGTTGCGCGCCCTGGTGCGCACCAAGGAGCGCTCTGAAGTGTGCTCCAAGGTGCGGCGTGCACGAAGTCGGAGCCCGGTTTGCCCCGGGTGTGCACCTCGCGTGCACCTTCGCTGCGGTGGGCACCTTGGCTGGGTTGCGCGCCTTGGTGGGCACCATGCAGTGCACGAAGTCGGAGCCCGGTTTGCCCCGGGCGCGCACCTCCGCCAGGGTGGGCACCTTGGTGCGCACAACTTGCCTGGGCTGCGCACCAGGAAGGGCTCAAGATGGCACCCGCGTTCCGTTTTTTTCACTATCTTTCAGAACGGAAATTTTAAAATATCGTTTTTTTTTGCCTTTTCTGGAAATTAGTGAAGGCAGCGCATCAAAGGTGCGCAACGCTGGTGCGAACCTGGGAGCGCTCCGATGTGTGCTCCAAGGTGCGGCGTGCACGAAGTCGGACCCCGGTTTGCCCCGGGTGCGCACCTCGCGTGCACCTTGGTGCGCACACCTTGGCTGGGTTGCGCGCCCTGGTGGGCACCATGGTGCGCACCAAGGAGCGCTCCGAAGTGTGCTCCAAGGTGCGGCGTGCACGAAGTCGGAGCCCGGTTTGCCCCGGGTGCGCACCTCGCGTGCACCTTCGCCGCGGTGGGCACCATGGCGTGCACGAAGTCGGAGCCCGGTTTGCCCCGGGTGCGCACCTCGCGTGCACCTTCGCCGGGGTGGGCACCTTAGTGTGCAGACCTTGGCTGGGTTGCGCGCCCTGGTGGGCACCATGGTGCGCACCAAGGAGCGCTCCGAAGTGTGCTCCAAGGTGCGGCCTGCACGAAGTCGGAGCCCGGTTTGCCCCGGGTGTGCACCTCGGGTGGGCACCTTGGTGCGCATGCCTTGCCTGGGCTGCGCACCAGGGCGGGCTCAAGATGGCACCCGCGTTCCTTTTTTTTCACTATCTTTCAAAACGGAAATTTTAAAATCTCATTTTTTTTTGCCTTTTTCTGGAAATTAGTGAAGGCAGCGCATCAAAGGTGCGCACCTCGCTGCCCACCACGGTGCGCAACGCCGGTGGGCACCCGGGAGTGCTTCGAAGTGTGCTCCAAGGTGCTGCGTGCACGTTGTCGGAGCCCGGTTTGCCCCGGGTGCGCACCTCGCGTGCACCTTCGTCGGGGTGGGCACCTTGGCTGGGTTTGCCCCGGCTGCGCTCCGAAGCGGGGTTATTGGAGCGCCGCCTCTTTTTTTGTCGGAGCGTTTGGTGGGGTTTCTCGCATTGGCTCTTCCGAGGCCCGGTTGCCACCCTGGCGCGCACGAAGTCGGAAGTAGGGTTAATTGCCCGGGTGCGCACCTTTGCCAGGGTGGGCACCTTACCTGGGCTGCGCACCAGGGCGGGCTCAAGATGGCACGCGCGTTCCGTTTTTTTCACTATCTTTCAAAACGGAAATTTTAAAATCTCCTTTTTTTTTTGCCTTTTCTGGAAATTAGTGAAGGCAGCGCATCAAAGGTGCGCACCTCGCTGCCCACCTTGGTGTGCTCTGAGGTGCGCACCCGGGAGCGCTACGAAGTGTGCTCCAAGGTGCGGCGTGCACGTTGTCGGAGCCCGGTTTGCCCCGGGTGCGCACCTCGCCTGCACCTTGGCCGGGGTGGGCACCTTGGCTGGGTTTGCCCAGGGTGCGCTCCGAAGCGGGGTTACTGGAGCGCCCCCTCTTTTTTTGTCAGAGCGTTTGGTGGGGTTTCTCGCATTGGCTCTTCCCAGGCCCGGTTGTTGGGTGCGCTCCCACCCTGGCGCGCGCGAAGTTGGAAGTTGGGTTAATTGCCCGGGCGCGCACCTTCGCCAGGGTGGGCACCTTGGTGCGCACACCTTGGCTGGGCTGCGCACCAGGGCGGGCTCAAGATGGCACCAGCATTCCCTTTTTCTCACTATCTTTCAAAACGGAAATTTTAAAATCTCGTTTTTTTTTTGCCTTTTATGGAAATTAGTGAAGGCATCGCATCAAAGGTGCGCACCTCGCTGCCCACCTTGGTGTGCTCCGAGGTGCCCACCACGGTGCGCAACGCCGGTGCGAACCCGGGAGCGCCCCGATGTGTGCTCCAAGGTGCGGCGTGCACGAAGTCGGACCCCGGTTTGCCCCGGGTGCGCACCTCGCGTGCACCTTGGTGCGCACACCTTGGCTGGGTTGCGCGGCCTGGTGGGCACCATGGTGCGCACCAAGGAGCGCTCCGAAGTGTGCTCCAAGGTGCGGCGTGCACGAAGTCGGAGCCCGGTTTGCCCCGGGTACGCACCTCGCGTGCACCTTCGCCGGGGTGGGCACCTCGGCTGGGTTGCGCGCCCTGGTGCGCACCAAGGAGCGCTCCGAAGTGTGCTCCAAGGTGCGGCGTGCACGAAGTCGGAGCCCGGTTTGCCCCGGGTGCGCACCTTCGCCGCGGTGCGCACCATGGCGTGCACGAAGTCGGAGCCCGGTTTGCCCCGGGTGCGCACCTCGCGTGCACCTTCGGCGGGGTTGCGCGCCCTGGTGGGCACCATGGTGCGCACCAAGGAGCGCTCCGAAGTGTGCTCCAAGGTGCGGCGTGCACGAAGTCGGAGCCCGGTTTGCCCCGGGTGCGCACCTCGCGTGCACCTTCGGCGGGGTTGCGCGCCCTGGTGGGCACCATGGTGCGCACCAAGGAGCGCTCCGAAGTGTGCTCCAAGGTGCGGCGTGCACGAAGTCGGAGCCCGGTTTGCCCCGGGTGCGCACCTCGCGTGCACCTTCGCCGCGGTGGGCACCATGGCGTGCACGAAGTCGGAGCCCGGTTTGCCCCGGGTGCGCACCTCGCGTGCACCTTCGCCGGGGTGGGCACCTCGGCTGGGTTGCGCGCCCTGGTGCGCACCAAGGAGCGCTCCGAAGTGTGCTCCAAGGTGCGGCGTGCACGAAGTCGGAGCCCGGTTTGCCCCGGGTGCGCACCTCGCGTGCACCTTCGCCAGGGTGGGCACCTCGGTGCGCACACCTTCTCAATGTTTTCTTGCCTTTTCTGGAAATTGGTGAAGGCAGCGCATCAAAGGTGCGCACCTCGGTGTGCTCCGAGGTGCGAACCCGAGAGCGCTCCGAGGTGCCCACGAAGTCGAAAGTCGGGTTAATTGCATTGTTTTCCCCGGGTGCGCTCCGAGGTGCGCAACATCGGCGCGCACCAAGGAGGGCTCCGAAGTGTGCTCCAAGGTGCGCACGATGGCGTGCACCTCTGGTGCGCACGATTCGGAGCTCGGTTTGACCGGGGTGCGCACACCTTGGCTGGGTTGCGCACCTTTTGTGCGCTCCAAGGTGCGCACGAAGTCGGAGCTCGGTTTGCCCCGGGTGCGCACCTTCGCCAGGGTGCGCACCTTGATGCGCACGCCTTGGCTGGGCTGCGCACCTTGGTGGGCGCCATGGTGCGCACCTTTCGTGCGCTCCAAGGTGCGCACGAAGTCGGAGCTCGGTTTGCCCCGGGTGCGCACCTTGGTGGGCGCCATGGTGCACTCCGAGGTGCCCAAGATTGGTGCGCACCAAGGAGCGCTCCGAAGTGCGCTCCAAGGTGCGCGCGAAGTCGAAAGTTGGGTTAATTGTCCGGTTTGCCTCGGGTGCGCACCTTGCGTGCACCTTCGCCAGGGTGGGCGCCTTGGTGCGCACACCTTGGCTGGGCTGCGCACACCTTGGCACCCGCGTTTCCTTCATTTTAAATTTTTTTTTTTTACAATCTCTCAAGTGGGAAATTCTATAATCTCAACTTTTTTTGCCTTTTCAGGAAACTTTTGAATGGAGCGCATCATTGGTGCGCTCCGAAGTGTGCTCCAAAGCTCTCTCCAGCTGCGTGCACCTGCCCCGGCCGCGCACCCGGCCCCGCCCAGCTTCGCTCACCTGTCCCGGGCGTCTGGTGCGGAACCTTAGAGTAAGAAACATCACCGTGCACCTTGGCCAACGTGCGCGACTCGACCGAGCGCGCACTGGCCGAGGTGCACACCGATTTCACCTGGGTGCGCGCGCAGCACCTCGGGCGCACCGGGGTGCGCGCACAATGCCCGGGTTGCACCGTGGCCTGTGTGCTCGGGGCGCCTCGGGTGCGCGCTCGGTGTCGCCCCCGCGCGCGCGGTAGTGCGGGCAGCGCACCCCGGCCCGGCCCGGCCCCGACGAGAACGCAAACGGGCAAAAGGTTTATTCAAATAGCATTGCGACGCCCGGCGAAAAACTAAAAAAGGGTGCAACACCGGGACTTCCCGGGAGGTCACCCATCCCAGTACTACTCCGGCCCAAGCGCGCTTAACTGCGGAGTTCTGATGGGATCCGGTGCACTAACGCTGGTATGATCGCACCCGTTATGAGCTTGTCGCAGTGTGTACTTAGCAAACCGCGACCCACGTGCGAATCCACCCCGGCCACCCACCCCCGTCGAGGTGCACACCCTCCCTCGCGAAGTGCGCCCCGTTCGCCAAGTGTGAGCCCTGCCCGGGTGCGCGCACCTTGCTAGGGCGTCGGGTGTGCACCCGGCCCGGCCTACGTGCGTGCACCTGGAGGGGGCGTCGTGTGCGTGCAGTGTCCCGTCTGCAACGCGGTGCCCACACACCACCTCGGGCGCAACGACCTGCGCTCACATGTGGGCCGAGTGCACCTTGGTGCATGTTCGGGGCGCCTCGGGTGCACGCTCGATCTTGCCCCGGTGCACCAAGGCGCTCGGTTTGCCCCGGGTGCGCACTTGGTGCAAGGTGGGCACCCAAAATAGGGATCAAGCACCAAAACACAAGTTTCGGGATGCAAAATGGGACCCAAGGACCACAAATGCGTTCCAAGACCCATGATGGGTCCACGAGAACAAAAATGTGTTCCGAGACTTAATAAACAAATATTGGGTTTTAGGAGAAGAAACATGCTCTGATGCCCAAAACGAGAATCGACCCCGAAAAGGCCACAGGCCAAAAGTGGGATGCGAGACAAAAAAAAATGGGACCCGAGGACCAAAATTGGGTTCCCAGGTCGAAGACAGGGCAACCGGACAAGAAACGACCTCTAAGGCTCGAAATGAGTCCCGACGACTAAAACTTGACAAGAAGCACCCATCAGGCACCCAACTCGACACCCATGGGATGCCGACCCACCCGGGCTTCCACCTAGCACACCTTGGCACCCACCCACCCTCGCACCCAACCTCGCACCCAACTTAGCACCTTTGAACCCACATTGGCACTCACCCTGACCCTGGCACCTTGGAACCCACATTGGCACTCACCTTGACCCTGGCACCCACCTTTGCACTCACCTTGGGACCCACCCTGGCTCCCACCTCGGCACCCACCCAGACACCCACCTTGGTTCCTTGGCACCCACCTTGGATCCTTGGCACCCACCCCGACACCCACCTTGGCACGCAACTTGGCTACTTGCCACCCACCTTGGCTCCTTGACGCCCACCCCGACAACCACCCCGTGACCTACCCTGGCTAGGGTTGGTGCACACCCACCCTGGTGCCCACCTTGGCACCCACCCTATGACCCACCTTGGCACGCACCTTAGTACCCACCCCGTTACCCACCCTAGGACCCACCCCGTGACCCACCTTGGCCAGGGTGGGTGCCTTGGTGCGCACAACTTGCCTGGGCTGCACACCAGGGCGGGCTCAAGATGGCACCCGCGTTCCGTTTTTTTCACTATCTTTCAAAACGGAAATTTTAAAATCTCATTTTTTTCTTTTTTTTGCCTTTTCTGGAAATTAGTGAAGGCAGCGCATCAAAGGTGCGCAATGCTGGTGCGAACCCGGGAGCGCTCCGATGTGTGCTCCAAGGTGCGGCGTGCACGAAGTCCGAGCCCGGTTTGCCCCGGGTGCGCACCTCGCGTGCACCTTCGCCGGGGTGAGCACCTTGGCTGGGTTGCGCGCCCTGGTGCGTACCAAGGAGCGCTCTGAAGTGTGCTCCAAGGTGCGGCGTGCACGAAGTCGGAGCCCGGTTTGCCCCGGGTGTGCACCTCGGGTGCGCACCTCGCGTGCACCTTCGCTGCGGTGGGCACCTTGGCTGGGTTGCGCGCCTTGGTGGGCACCATGCAGTGCACGAAGTCGGAGCCCGGTTTGCCCCGGGCGCGCACCTCCGCCAGGGTGGGCACCTTGGTGCGCACAACTTGCCTGGGCTGCGCATCAGGAAGGGCTCAAGATGGCACCCGCGTTCCGTTTTTTTCACTATCTTTCAGAACGGAAATTTTAAAATATCGTTTTTTTTTGCCTTTTCTGGAAATTAGTGAAGGCAGCGCATCAAAGGTGCGCAACGCTGGTGCGAACCTGGGAGCGCTCCGATGTGTGCTCCAAGGTGCGGCGTGCACGAAGTCGGAGCCCGGTTTGCCTCGGGTGCGCCCTGGTGGGCACCATGGTGCGCACCAAGGAGCGCTCCGAAGTGTGCTCCAAGGTGCGGCCTGCACGAAGTCGGAGCCCGGTTTGCCCCGGGTGTGCACCTCGGGTGGGCACCTTGGTGCGCATGCCTTGCCTGGGCTGCGCACCAGGGCGGGCTCAAGATGGCACCCGCGTTCCTTTTTTTTCACTATCTTTCAAAACGGAAATTTTAAAATCTCATTTTTTTTTGCCTTTTTCTGGAAATTAGTGAAGGCAGCGCATCAAAGGTGCGCACCTCGCTGCCCACCACGGTGCGCAACGCCGGTGGGCACCCGGGAGTGCTTCGAAGTGTGCTCCAAGGTGCTGCGTGCACGTTGTCGGAGCCCGGTTTGCCCCGGGTGCGCACCTCGCGTGCACCTTCGTCGGGGTGGGCACCTTGGCTTGGTTTGCCCCGGCTGCGCTCCGAAGCGGGGTTATTGGAGCGCCGCCTCTTTTTTTGTCGGAGCGTTTGGTGGGGTTTCTCGCATTGGCTCTTCCGAGGCCCGGTTGCCACCCTGGCGCGCACGAAGTCGGAAGTAGGGTTAATTGCCCGGGTGCGCACCTTTGCCAGGGTGGCACCTTACCTGGGCTGCGCACCAGGGCGGGCTCAAGATGGCACGCGCGTTCCGTTTTTTTCACTATCTTTCAAAACGGAAATTTTAAAATCTCCTTTTTTTTTTGCCTTTTCTGGAAATTAGTGAAGGCAGCGCATCAAAGGTGCGCACCTCGCTGCCCACCTTGGTGTGCTCTGAGGTGCGCACCCGGGAGCGCTACGAAGTGTGCTCCAAGGTGCGGCGTGCACGTTGTCGGAGCCCGGTTTGCCCCGGGTGCGCACCTCGCCTGCACCTTGGCCGGGGTGGGCACCTTGGCTGGGTTTGCCCAGGGTGCGCTCCGAAGCGGGGTTACTGGAGCGCCCCCTCTTTTTTTGTCAGAGAGTTTGGTGGGGTTTCTCGCATTGGCTCTTCCCAGGCCCGGTTGTTGGGTGCGCTCCCACCCTGGCGCGCGCGAAGTTGGAAGTTGGGTTAATTGCCCGGGCGCGCACCTTCGCCAGGGTGGGCACCTTGGTGCGCAAACCTTGGCTGGGCTGCGCACCAGGGCGGGCTCAAGATGGCACCAGCATTCCCTTTTTCTCACTATCTTTTCAAAACGGAAATTTTAAAATCTCGTTTTTTTTTTGCCTTTTATGGAATTAGTGAAGGCATCGCATCAAAGGTGCGCACCTCGCTGCCCACCTTGGTGTGCTCCGAGGTGCCCACCACGGTGCGCAACGCCGGTGCGAACCCGGGAGCGCCCCGATGTGTGCTCCAAGGTGCGGCGTGCACGAAGTCGGACCCCGGTTTGCCCCGGGTGCGCCACCTCGCGTGCACCTTGGTGCGCACACCTTGGCTGGGTTGCGGCCGGGCCTGGTGGGCACCATGGTGCGCACCAAGGAGCGCTCCGAAGTGTGCTCCAAGGTGCGGCGTGCACGAAGTCGGAGCCCGGTTTGCCCCGGGTGCGCACCTTCGCCGCGGTGGGCACCATGGCGTGCACGAAGTCGGAGCCCGGTTTGCCCCGGGTGCGCACCTCGCGTGCACCTTCGCCGGGGTGGGCACCTCGGCTGGGTTGCGCGCCCTGGTGCGCACCAAGGAGCGCTCTGAAGTGTGCCTCCAAGTGCGGCGTGCACGAAGTCGGAGCCCGGTTTGCCCCGGGTGTGCACCTCGCGTGCACCTTCGCTGGCGGTGGGCACCTTGGCTGGGTTGCGCGCCTTGGTGGGCACCATGCAGTGCACGAAGTCGGAGCCCGGTTTGCCCCGGGCGCCGCACCTCCGCCAGGGTGGGCACCTTGGTGCGCACAACTTGCCTGGGCTGCGCACCAGGAAGGGCTCAAGATGGCACCCGCGTTCCGTTTTTTTCACTATCTTTCAGAACGGAAATTTTAAAATATCGTTTTTTTTTGCCTTTTCTGGAAATTAGTGAAGGCAGCAGCATCAAAGGTGCGCAACGCTGGTGCGAACCTGGGAGCGCTCCGATGTGTGCTCCAAGGTGCGGCGTGCACGAAGTCGGACCCCGGTTTGCCCCGGGTGCGCACCTCGCGTGCACCTTGGTGCGCACACCTTGGCTGGGTTGCGCGCCCTGGTGGGCACCATGGTGCGCACCAAGGAGCGCTCCGAAGTGTGCTCCAAGGTGCGGCGTGCACGAAGTCGGAGCCCGGGTTTGCCCCGGGTGCGCACCTCGCGTGCACCTTCGCCGCGGGGGGCACCATGGCGTGCACGAAGTCGGAGCCCGGTTTGCCCCGGGTGCGCACCTCGCGTGCACCTTCGCCGGGGTGGGCACCTTAGTGTGCAGACCTTGGCTGGGTTGCGCGCCCTGGTGGGCACCATGGTGCGCACCAAGGAGCGCTCCGAAGTGTGCTCCAAGGTGCGCCTGCACGAAGTCGGAGCCCGGTTTGCCCCGGGTGTGCACCTCGGGTGGGCACCTTGGTGCGCATGCCTTGCCTGGGCTGCGCACCAGGGCGGGCTCAAGATGGCACCCGCGTTCCTTTTTTTTCACTATCTTTCAAAACGGAAATTTTAAATCTCATTAAACGGAAATTTTAAAATCTCATTTTTTTTTGCCTTTTTCTGGAAATTAGTGAAGGCAGCGCATCAAAGGTGCGCACCTCGCTGCCCACCACGGTGCGCAACGCCGGTGGGCACCCGGGAGTGCTTCGAAGTGTGCTCCAAGGTGCTGCGTGCACGTTGTCGGAGCCCGGTTTGCCCCGGGTGCGCACCTCGCGTGCACCTTCGTCGGGGTGGGCACCTTGGCTGGGTTTGCCCCGGCTGCGCTCCGAAGCGGGGTTATTGGAGCGCCGCCTCTTTTTTTGTCGGAGCGTTTGGTGGGGTTTCTCGCATTGGCTCTTCCGAGGCCCGGTTGCCACCCTGGCGCGCACGAAGTCGGAAGTAGGGTTAATTGCCCGGGTGCGCACCTTTGCCAGGGTGGGCACCTTACCTGGGCTGCGCACCAGGGCGGGCTCAAGATGGCACGCGCGTTCCGTTTTTTTCACTATCTTTCAAAACGGAAATTTTAAAATCTCCTTTTTTTTTTGCCTTTTCTGGAAATTAGTGAAGGCAGCGCATCAAAGGTGCGCACCTCGCTGCCCACCTTGGTGTGCTCTGAGGTGCGCACCCGGGAGCGCTACGAAGTGTGCTCCAAGGTGCGGCGTGCACGTTGTCGGAGCCCGGTTTGCCCCGGGTGCGCACCTCGCCTGCACCTTGGCCGGGGTGGGCACCTTGGCTGGGTTTGCCCAGGGTGCGCTCCGAAGCGGGGTTACTGGAGCGCCCCCTCTTTTTTTGTCAGAGCGTTTGGTGGGGTTTCTCGCATTGGCTCTTCCCAGGCCCGGTTGTTGGGTGCGCTCCCACCCTGGCGCGCGCGAAGTTGGAAGTTGGGTTAATTGCCCGGGCGCGCACCTTCGCCAGGGTGGGCACCTTGGTGCGCACACCTTGGCTGGGCTGCGCACCAGGGCGGGCTCAAGATGGCACCAGCATTCCCTTTTTCTCACTATCTTTCAAAACGGAAATTTTAAAATCTCGTTTTTTTTTTGCCTTTTATGGAAATTAGTGAAGGCATCGCATCAAAGGTGCGCACCTCGCTGCCCACCTTGGTGTGCTCCGAGGTGCCCACCACGGTGCGCAACGCCGGTGCGAACCCGGGAGCGCCCCGATGTGTGCTCCAAGGTGCGGCGTGCACGAAGTCGGACCCCGGTTTGCCCCGGGTGCGCACCTCGCGTGCACCTTGGTGCGCACACCTTGGCTGGGTTGCGCGGCCTGGTGGGCACCATGGTGCGCACCAAGGAGCGCTCCGAAGTGTGCTCCAAGGTGCGGCGTGCACGAAGTCGGAGCCCGGTTTGCCCCGGGTACGCACCTCGCGTGCACCTTCGCCGGGGTGGGCACCTCGGCTGGGTTGCGCGCCCTGGTGCGCACCAAGGAGCGCTCCGAAGTGTGCTCCAAGGTGCGGCGTGCACGAAGTCGGAGCCCGGTTTGCCCCGGGTGCGCACCTTCGCCGCGGTGCGCACCATGGCGTGCACGAAGTCGGAGCCCGGTTTGCCCCGGGTGCGCACCTCGCGTGCACCTTCGGCGGGGTTGCGCGCCCTGGTGGGCACCATGGTGCGCACCAAGGAGCGCTCCGAAGTGTGCTCCAAGGTGCGGCGTGCACGAAGTCGGAGCCCGGTTTGCCCCGGGTGCGCACCTCGCGTGCACCTTCGGCGGGGTTGCGCGCCCTGGTGGGCACCATGGTGCGCACCAAGGAGCGCTCCGAAGTGTGCTCCAAGGTGCGGCGTGCACGAAGTCGGAGCCCGGTTTGCCCCGGGTGCGCACCTCGCGTGCACCTTCGCCGCGGTGGGCACCATGGCGTGCACGAAGTCGGAGCCCGGTTTGCCCCGGGTGCGCACCTCGCGTGCACCTTCGCCGGGGTGGGCACCTCGGCTGGGTTGCGCGCCCTGGTGCGCACCAAGGAGCGCTCCGAAGTGTGCTCCAAGGTGCGGCGTGCACGAAGTCGGAGCCCGGTTTGCCCCGGGTGCGCACCTCGCGTGCACCTTCGCCAGGGTGGGCACCTCGGTGCGCACACCTTCTCAATGTTTTCTTGCCTTTTCTGGAAATTGGTGAAGGCAGCGCATCAAAGGTGCGCACCTCGGTGTGCTCCGAGGTGCGAACCCGAGAGCGCTCCGAGGTGCCCACGAAGTCGAAAGTCGGGTTAATTGCATTGTTTTCCCCGGGTGCGCTCCGAGGTGCGCAACATCGGCGCGCACCAAGGAGGGCTCCGAAGTGTGCTCCAAGGTGCGCACGATGGCGTGCACCTCTGGTGCGCACGATTCGGAGCTCGGTTTGACCGGGGTGCGCACACCTTGGCTGGGTTGCGCACCTTTTGTGCGCTCCAAGGTGCGCACGAAGTCGGAGCTCGGTTTGCCCCGGGTGCGCACCTTCGCCAGGGTGCGCACCTTGATGCGCACGCCTTGGCTGGGCTGCGCACCTTGGTGGGCGCCATGGTGCGCACCTTTCGTGCGCTCCAAGGTGCGCACGAAGTCGGAGCTCGGTTTGCCCCGGGTGCGCACCTTGGTGGGCGCCATGGTGCACTCCGAGGTGCCCAAGATTGGTGCGCACCAAGGAGCGCTCCGAAGTGCGCTCCAAGGTGCGCGCGAAGTCGAAAGTTGGGTTAATTGTCCGGTTTGCCTCGGGTGCGCACCTTGCGTGCACCTTCGCCAGGGTGGGCGCCTTGGTGCGCACACCTTGGCTGGGCTGCGCACACCTTGGCACCCGCGTTTCCTTCATTTTAAATTTTTTTTTTTTACAATCTCTCAAGTGGGAAATTCTATAATCTCAACTTTTTTTGCCTTTTCAGGAAACTTTTGAATGGAGCGCATCATTGGTGCGCTCCGAAGTGTGCTCCAAAGCTCTCTCCAGCTGCGTGCACCTGCCCCGGCCGCGCACCCGGCCCCGCCCAGCTTCGCTCACCTGTCCCGGGCGTCTGGTGCGGAACCTTAGAGTAAGAAACATCACCGTGCACCTTGGCCAACGTGCGCGACTCGACCGGAGCGCGCACTGGCCGAGGTGCACACCGATTTCACCTGGGTGCGCGCGCAGCACCTCGGGCGCACCGGGGTGCGCGCACAACGCCCGGGTTGCACCGTGGCCTGTGTGCTCGGGGCGCCTCGGGTGCGCGCTCGGTGTCGCCCCCGCGCGCGCGGTAGTGCGGGCAGCGCACCCCGGCCCGGCCCGGCCCCGACGAGAACGCAAACGGGCAAAAGGTTTATTCAAATAGCATTGCGACGCCCGGCGAAAAACTAAAAAAGGGTGCAACACCGGGACTTCCCGGGAGGTCACCCATCCCAGTACTACTCCGGCCCAAGCGCGCTTAACTGCGGAGTTCTGATGGGATCCGGTGCACTAACGCTGGTATGATCGCACCCGTTATGAGCTTGTCGCAGTGTGTACTTAGCAAACCGCGACCCACGTGCGAATCCACCCCGGCCACCCACCCCCGTCGAGGTGCACACCCTCCCTCGCGAAGTGCGCCCCGTTCGCCAAGTGTGAGCCCTGCCCGGGTGCGCGCACCTTGCTAGGGCGTCGGGTGTGCACCCGGCCCGGCCTACGTGCGTGCACCTGGAGGGGGCGTCGTGTGCGTGCAGTGTCCCGTCTGCAACGCGGTGCCCACACACCACCTCGGGCGCAACGACCTGCGCTCACATGTGGGCCGAGTGCACCTTGGTGCATGTTCGGGGCGCCTCGGGTGCACGCTCGATCTTGCCCCGGTGCACCAAGGCGCTCGGTTTGCCCCGGGTGCGCACTTGGTGCAAGGTGGGCACCCAAAATAGGGATCAAGCACCAAAACACAAGTTTCGGGATGCAAAATGGGACCCAAGGACCACAAATGCGTTCCAAGACCCATGATGGGTCCACGAGAACAAAAATGTGTTCCGAGACTTAATAAACAAATATTGGGTTTTAGGAGAAGAAACATGCTCTGATGCCCAAAACGAGAATCGACCCCGAAAAGGCCACAGGCCAAAAGTGGGATGCGAGACAAAAAAAAATGGGACCCGAGGACCAAAATTGGGTTCCCAGGTCGAAGACAGGGCAACCGGACAAGAAACGACCTCTAAGGCTCGAAATGAGTCCCGACGACTAAAACTTGACAAGAAGCACCCATCAGGCACCCAACTCGACACCCATGGGATGCCGACCCACCCGGGCTTCCACCTAGCACACCTTGGCACCCACCCACCCTCGCACCCAACCTCGCACCCAACTTAGCACCTTTGAACCCACATTGGCACTCACCCTGACCCTGGCACCTTGGAACCCACATTGGCACTCACCTTGACCCTGGCACCCACCTTTGCACTCACCTTGGGACCCACCCTGGCTCCCACCTCGGCACCCACCCAGACACCCACCTTGGTTCCTTGGCACCCACCTTGGATCCTTGGCACCCACCCCGACACCCACCTTGGCACGCAACTTGGCTACTTGCCACCCACCTTGGCTCCTTGACGCCCACCCCGACAACCACCCCGTGACCTACCCTGGCTAGGGTTGGTGCACACCCACCCTGGTGCCCACCTTGGCACCCACCCTATGACCCACCTTGGCACGCACCTTAGTACCCACCCCGTTACCCACCCTAGGACCCACCCCGTGACCCACCTTGGCCAGGGTGGGTGCCTTGGTGCGCACAACTTGCCTGGGCTGCACACCAGGGCGGGCTCAAGATGGCACCCTGCGTTCCGTTTTTTTCACTATCTTTCAAAACGGAAATTTTAAAATCTCATTTTTTTCTTTTTTTTGCCTTTTCTGGAAATTAGTGAAGGCAGCGCATCAAAGGTGCGCAATGCTGGTGCGAACCCGGGAGCGCTCCGATGTGTGCTCCAAGGTGCGGCGTGCACGAAGTCCGAGCCCGGTTTGCCCCGGGTGCGCACCTCGCGTGCACCTTCGCCGGGGTGAGCACCTTGGCTGGGTTGCGCGCCCTGGTGCGTACCAAGGAGCGCTCTGAAGTGTGCTCCAAGGTGCGGCGTGCACGAAGTCGGAGCCCGGTTTGCCCCGGGTGTGCACCTCGGGTGCGCACCTCGCGTGCACCTTCGCTGCGGTGGGCACCTTGGCTGGGTTGCGCGCCTTGGTGGGCACCATGCAGTGCACGAAGTCGGAGCCCGGTTTGCCCCGGGCGCGCACCTCCGCCAGGGTGGGCACCTTGGTGCGCACAACTTGCCTGGGCTGCGCATCAGGAAGGGCTCAAGATGGCACCCGCGTTCCGTTTTTTTCACTATCTTTCAGAACGGAAATTTTAAAATATCGTTTTTTTTTGCCTTTTCTGGAAATTAGTGAAGGCAGCGCATCAAAGGTGCGCAACGCTGGTGCGAACCTGGGAGCGCTCCGATGTGTGCTCCAAGGTGCGGCGTGCACGAAGTCGGAGCCCGGTTTGCCTCGGGTGCGCCCTGGTGGGCACCATGGTGCGCACCAAGGAGCGCTCCGAAGTGTGCTCCAAGGTGCGGCCTGCACGAAGTCGGAGCCCGGTTTGCCCCGGGTGTGCACCTCGGGTGGGCACCTTGGTGCGCATGCCTTGCCTGGGCTGCGCACCAGGGCGGGCTCAAGATGGCACCCGCGTTCCTTTTTTTTCACTATCTTTCAAAACGGAAATTTTAAAATCTCATTTTTTTTTGCCTTTTTCTGGAAATTAGTGAAGGCAGCGCATCAAAGGTGCGCACCTCGCTGCCCACCACGGTGCGCAACGCCGGTGGGCACCCGGGAGTGCTTCGAAGTGTGCTCCAAGGTGCTGCGTGCACGTTGTCGGAGCCCGGTTTGCCCCGGGTGCGCACCTCGCGTGCACCTTCGTCGGGGTGGGCACCTTGGCTTGGTTTGCCCCGGCTGCGCTCCGAAGCGGGGTTATTGGAGCGCCGCCTCTTTTTTTGTCGGAGCGTTTGGTGGGGTTTCTCGCATTGGCTCTTCCGAGGCCCGGTTGCCACCCTGGCGCGCACGAAGTCGGAAGTAGGGTTAATTGCCCGGGTGCGCACCTTTGCCAGGGTGGCACCTTACCTGGGCTGCGCACCAGGGCGGGCTCAAGATGGCACGCGCGTTCCGTTTTTTTCACTATCTTTCAAAACGGAAATTTTAAAATCTCCTTTTTTTTTTGCCTTTTCTGGAAATTAGTGAAGGCAGCGCATCAAAGGTGCGCACCTCGCTGCCCACCTTGGTGTGCTCTGAGGTGCGCACCCGGGAGCGCTACGAAGTGTGCTCCAAGGTGCGGCGTGCACGTTGTCGGAGCCCGGTTTGCCCCGGGTGCGCACCTCGCCTGCACCTTGGCCGGGGTGGGCACCTTGGCTGGGTTTGCCCAGGGTGCGCTCCGAAGCGGGGTTACTGGAGCGCCCCCTCTTTTTTTGTCAGAGAGTTTGGTGGGGTTTCTCGCATTGGCTCTTCCCAGGCCCGGTTGTTGGGTGCGCTCCCACCCTGGCGCGCGCGAAGTTGGAAGTTGGGTTAATTGCCCGGGCGCGCACCTTCGCCAGGGTGGGCACCTTGGTGCGCAAACCTTGGCTGGGCTGCGCACCAGGGCGGGCTCAAGATGGCACCAGCATTCCCTTTTTCTCACTATCTTTCAAAACGGAAATTTTAAAATCTCGTTTTTTTTTTGCCTTTTATGGAAATTAGTGAAGGCATCGCATCAAAGGTGCGCACCTCGCTGCCCACCTTGGTGTGCTCCGAGGTGCCCACCACGGTGCGCAACGCCGGTGCGAACCCGGGAGCGCCCCGATGTGTGCTCCAAGGTGCGGCGTGCACGAAGTCGGACCCCGGTTTGCCCCGGGTGCGCACCTCGCGTGCACCTTGGTGCGCACACCTTGGCTGGGTTGCGCGGCCTGGTGGGCACCATGGTGCGCACCAAGGAGCGCTCCGAAGTGTGCTCCAAGGTGCGGCGTGCACGAAGTCGGAGCCCGGTTTGCCCCGGGTGCGCACCTTCGCCGCGGTGGGCACCATGGCGTGCACGAAGTCGGAGCCCGGTTTGCCCCGGGTGCGCACCTCGCGTGCACCTTCGCCGGGGTGGGCACCTCGGCTGGGTTGCGCGCCCTGGTGCGCACCAAGGAGCGCTCTGAAGTGTGCTCCAAGGTGCGGCGTGCACGAAGTCGGAGCCCGGTTTGCCCCGGGTGTGCACCTCGCGTGCACCTTCGCTGCGGTGGGCACCTTGGCTGGGTTGCGCGCCTTGGTGGGCACCATGCAGTGCACGAAGTCGGAGCCCGGTTTGCCCCGGGCGCGCACCTCCGCCAGGGTGGGCACCTTGGTGCGCACAACTTGCCTGGGCTGCGCACCAGGAAGGGCTCAAGATGGCACCCGCGTTCCGTTTTTTTCACTATCTTTCAGAACGGAAATTTTAAAATATCGTTTTTTTTTGCCTTTTCTGGAAATTAGTGAAGGCAGCGCATCAAAGGTGCGCAACGCTGGTGCGAACCTGGGAGCGCTCCGATGTGTGCTCCAAGGTGCGGCGTGCACGAAGTCGGACCCCGGTTTGCCCCGGGTGCGCACCTCGCGTGCACCTTGGTGCGCACACCTTGGCTGGGTTGCGCGCCCTGGTGGGCACCATGGTGCGCACCAAGGAGCGCTCCGAAGTGTGCTCCAAGGTGCGGCGTGCACGAAGTCGGAGCCCGGTTTGCCCCGGGTGCGCACCTCGCGTGCACCTTCGCCGCGGTGGGCACCATGGCGTGCACGAAGTCGGAGCCCGGTTTGCCCCGGGTGCGCACCTCGCGTGCACCTTCGCCGGGGTGGGCACCTTAGTGTGCAGACCTTGGCTGGGTTGCGCGCCCTGGTGGGCACCATGGTGCGCACCAAGGAGCGCTCCGAAGTGTGCTCCAAGGTGCGGCCTGCACGAAGTCGGAGCCCGGTTTGCCCCGGGTGTGCACCTCGGGTGGGCACCTTGGTGCGCATGCCTTGCCTGGGCTGCGCACCAGGGCGGGCTCAAGATGGCACCCGCGTTCCTTTTTTTTCACTATCTTTCAAAACGGAAATTTTAAAATCTCATTTTTTTTTGCCTTTTTCTGGAAATTAGTGAAGGCAGCGCATCAAAGGTGCGCACCTCGCTGCCCACCACGGTGCGCAACGCCGGTGGGCACCCGGGAGTGCTTCGAAGTGTGCTCCAAGGTGCTGCGTGCACGTTGTCGGAGCCCGGTTTGCCCCGGGTGCGCACCTCGCGTGCACCTTCGTCGGGGTGGGCACCTTGGCTGGGTTTGCCCCGGCTGCGCTCCGAAGCGGGGTTATTGGAGCGCCGCCTCTTTTTTTGTCGGAGCGTTTGGTGGGGTTTCTCGCATTGGCTCTTCCGAGGCCCGGTTGCCACCCTGGCGCGCACGAAGTCGGAAGTAGGGTTAATTGCCCGGGTGCGCACCTTTGCCAGGGTGGGCACCTTACCTGGGCTGCGCACCAGGGCGGGCTCAAGATGGCACGCGCGTTCCGTTTTTTTCACTATCTTTCAAAACGGAAATTTTAAAATCTCCTTTTTTTTTTGCCTTTTCTGGAAATTAGTGAAGGCAGCGCATCAAAGGTGCGCACCTCGCTGCCCACCTTGGTGTGCTCTGAGGTGCGCACCCGGGAGCGCTACGAAGTGTGCTCCAAGGTGCGGCGTGCACGTTGTCGGAGCCCGGTTTGCCCCGGGTGCGCACCTCGCCTGCACCTTGGCCGGGGTGGGCACCTTGGCTGGGTTTGCCCAGGGTGCGCTCCGAAGCGGGGTTACTGGAGCGCCCCCTCTTTTTTTGTCAGAGCGTTTGGTGGGGTTTCTCGCATTGGCTCTTCCCAGGCCCGGTTGTTGGGTGCGCTCCCACCCTGGCGCGCGCGAAGTTGGAAGTTGGGTTAATTGCCCGGGCGCGCACCTTCGCCAGGGTGGGCACCTTGGTGCGCACACCTTGGCTGGGCTGCGCACCAGGGCGGGCTCAAGATGGCACCAGCATTCCCTTTTTCTCACTATCTTTCAAAACGGAAATTTTAAAATCTCGTTTTTTTTTTGCCTTTTATGGAAATTAGTGAAGGCATCGCATCAAAGGTGCGCACCTCGCTGCCCACCTTGGTGTGCTCCGAGGTGCCCACCACGGTGCGCAACGCCGGTGCGAACCCGGGAGCGCCCCGATGTGTGCTCCAAGGTGCGGCGTGCACGAAGTCGGACCCCGGTTTGCCCCGGGTGCGCACCTCGCGTGCACCTTGGTGCGCACACCTTGGCTGGGTTGCGCGGCCTGGTGGGCACCATGGTGCGCACCAAGGAGCGCTCCGAAGTGTGCTCCAAGGTGCGGCGTGCACGAAGTCGGAGCCCGGTTTGCCCCGGGTACGCACCTCGCGTGCACCTTCGCCGGGGTGGGCACCTCGGCTGGGTTGCGCGCCCTGGTGCGCACCAAGGAGCGCTCCGAAGTGTGCTCCAAGGTGCGGCGTGCACGAAGTCGGAGCCCGGTTTGCCCCGGGTGCGCACCTTCGCCACGGTGCGCACCATGGCGTGCACGAAGTCGGAGCCCGGTTTGCCCCGGGTGCGCACCTCGCGTGCACCTTCGGCGGGGTTGCGCGCCCTGGTGGGCACCATGGTGCGCACCAAGGAGCGCTCCGAAGTGTGCTCCAAGGTGCGGCGTGCACGAAGTCGGAGCCCGGTTTGCCCCGGGTGCGCACCTCGCGTGCACCTTCGGCGGGGTTGCGCGCCCTGGTGGGCACCATGGTGCGCACCAAGGAGCGCTCCGAAGTGTGCTCCAAGGTGCGGCGTGCACGAAGTCGGAGCCCGGTTTGCCCCGGGTGCGCACCTCGCGTGCACCTTCGCCGCGGTGGGCACCATGGCGTGCACGAAGTCGGAGCCCGGTTTGCCCCGGGTGCGCACCTCGCGTGCACCTTCGCCGGGGTGGGCACCTCGGCTGGGTTGCGCGCCCTGGTGCGCACCAAGGAGCGCTCCGAAGTGTGCTCCAAGGTGCGGCGTGCACGAAGTCGGAGCCCGGTTTGCCCCGGGTGCGCACCTCGCGTGCACCTTCGCCAGGGTGGGCACCTCGGTGCGCACACCTTCTCAATGTTTTCTTGCCTTTTCTGGAAATTGGTGAAGGCAGCGCATCAAAGGTGCGCACCTCGGTGTGCTCCGAGGTGCGAACCCGAGAGCGCTCCGAGGTGCCCACGAAGTCGAAAGTCGGGTTAATTGCATTGTTTTCCCCGGGTGCGCTCCGAGGTGCGCAACATCGGCGCGCACCAAGGAGGGCTCCGAAGTGTGCTCCAAGGTGCGCACGATGGCGTGCACCTCTGGTGCGCACGATTCGGAGCTCGGTTTGACCGGGGTGCGCACACCTTGGCTGGGTTGCGCACCTTTTGTGCGCTCCAAGGTGCGCACGAAGTCGGAGCTCGGTTTGCCCCGGGTGCGCACCTTCGCCAGGGTGCGCACCTTGATGCGCACGCCTTGGCTGGGCTGCGCACCTTGGTGGGCGCCATGGTGCGCACCTTTCGTGCGCTCCAAGGTGCGCACGAAGTCGGAGCTCGGTTTGCCCCGGGTGCGCACCTTGGTGGGCGCCATGGTGCACTCCGAGGTGCCCAAGATTGGTGCGCACCAAGGAGCGCTCCGAAGTGCGCTCCAAGGTGCGCGCGAAGTCGAAAGTTGGGTTAATTGTCCGGTTTGCCTCGGGTGCGCACCTTGCGTGCACCTTCGCCAGGGTGGGCGCCTTGGTGCGCACACCTTGGCTGGGCTGCGCACACCTTGGCACCCGCGTTTCCTTCATTTTAAATTTTTTTTTTTTACAATCTCTCAAGTGGGAAATTCTATAATCTCAACTTTTTTTGCCTTTTCAGGAAACTTTTGAATGGAGCGCATCATTGGTGCGCTCCGAAGTGTGCTCCAAAGCTCTCTCCAGCTGCGTGCACCTGCCCCGGCCGCGCACCCGGCCCCGCCCAGCTTCGCTCACCTGTCCCGGGCGTCTGGTGCGGAACCTTAGAGTAAGAAACATCACCGTGCACCTTGGCCAACGTGCGCGACTCGACCGAGCGCGCACTGGCCGAGGTGCACACCGATTTCACCTGGGTGCGCGCGCAGCACCTCGGGCGCACCGGGGTGCGCGCACAACGCCCGGGTTGCACCGTGGCCTGTGTGCTCGGGGCGCCTCGGGTGCGCGCTCGGTGTCGCCCCCGCGCGCGCGGTAGTGCGGGCAGCGCACCCCGGCCCGGCCCGGCCCCGACGAGAACGCAAACGGGCAAAAGGTTTATTCAAATAGCATTGCGACGCCCGGCGAAAAACTAAAAAAGGGTGCAACACCGGGACTTCCCGGGAGGTCACCCATCCCAGTACTACTCCGGCCCAAGCGCGCTTAACTGCGGAGTTCTGATGGGATCCGGTGCACTAACGCTGGTATGATCGCACCCGTTATGAGCTTGTCGCAGTGTGTACTTAGCAAACCGCGACCCACGTGCGAATCCACCCCGGCCACCCACCCCCGTCGAGGTGCACACCCTCCCTCGCGAAGTGCGCCCCGTTCGCCAAGTGTGAGCCCTGCCCGGGTGCGCGCACCTTGCTAGGGCGTCGGGTGTGCACCCGGCCCGGCCTACGTGCGTGCACCTGGAGGGGGCGTCGTGTGCGTGCAGTGTCCCGTCTGCAACGCGGTGCCCACACACCACCTCGGGCGCAACGACCTGCGCTCACATGTGGGCCGAGTGCACCTTGGTGCATGTTCGGGGCGCCTCGGGTGCACGCTCGATCTTGCCCCGGTGCACCAAGGCGCTCGGTTTGCCCCGGGTGCGCACTTGGTGCAAGGTGGGCACCCAAAATAGGGATCAAGCACCAAAACACAAGTTTCGGGATGCAAAATGGGACCCAAGGACCACAAATGCGTTCCAAGACCCATGATGGGTCCACGAGAACAAAAATGTGTTCCGAGACTTAATAAACAAATATTGGGTTTTAGGAGAAGAAACATGCTCTGATGCCCAAAACGAGAATCGACCCCGAAAAGGCCACAGGCCAAAAGTGGGATGCGAGACAAAAAAAAATGGGACCCGAGGACCAAAATTGGGTTCCCAGGTCGAAGACAGGGCAACCGGACAAGAAACGACCTCTAAGGCTCGAAATGAGTCCCGACGACTAAAACTTGACAAGAAGCACCCATCAGGCACCCAACTCGACACCCATGGGATGCCGACCCACCCGGGCTTCCACCTAGCACACCTTGGCACCCACCCACCCTCGCACCCAACCTCGCACCCAACTTAGCACCTTTGAACCCACATTGGCACTCACCCTGACCCTGGCACCTTGGAACCCACATTGGCACTCACCTTGACCCTGGCACCCACCTTTGCACTCACCTTGGGACCCACCCTGGCTCCCACCTCGGCACCCACCCAGACACCCACCTTGGTTCCTTGGCACCCACCTTGGATCCTTGGCACCCACCCCGACACCCACCTTGGCACGCAACTTGGCTACTTGCCACCCACCTTGGCTCCTTGACGCCCACCCCGACAACCACCCCGTGACCTACCCTGGCTAGGGTTGGTGCACACCCACCCTGGTGCCCACCTTGGCACCCACCCTATGACCCACCTTGGCACGCACCTTAGTACCCACCCCGTTACCCACCCTAGGACCCACCCCGTGACCCACCTTGGCCAGGGTGGGTGCCTTGGTGCGCACAACTTGCCTGGGCTGCACACCAGGGCGGGCTCAAGATGGCACCCGCGTTCCGTTTTTTTCACTATCTTTCAAAACGGAAATTTTAAAATCTCATTTTTTTCTTTTTTTTGCCTTTTCTGGAAATTAGTGAAGGCAGCGCATCAAAGGTGCGCAATGCTGGTGCGAACCCGGGAGCGCTCCGATGTGTGCTCCAAGGTGCGGCGTGCACGAAGTCCGAGCCCGGTTTGCCCCGGGTGCGCACCTCGCGTGCACCTTCGCCGGGGTGAGCACCTTGGCTGGGTTGCGCGCCCTGGTGCGTACCAAGGAGCGCTCTGAAGTGTGCTCCAAGGTGCGGCGTGCACGAAGTCGGAGCCCGGTTTGCCCCGGGTGTGCACCTCGCGTGCACCTTCGCTGCGGTGGGCACCTTGGCTGGGTTGCGCGCCTTGGTGGGCACCATGCAGTGCACGAAGTCGGAGCCCGGTTTGCCCCGGGCGCGCACCTCCGCCAGGGTGGGCACCTTGGTGCGCACAACTTGCCTGGGCTGCGCATCAGGAAGGGCTCAAGATGGCACCCGCGTTCCGTTTTTTTCACTATCTTTCAGAACGGAAATTTTAAAATATCGTTTTTTTTTGCCTTTTCTGGAAATTAGTGAAGGCAGCGCATCAAAGGTGCGCAACGCTGGTGCGAACCTGGGAGCGCTCCGATGTGTGCTCCAAGGTGCGGCGTGCACGAAGTCGGAGCCCGGTTTGCCTCGGGTGCGCCCTGGTGGGCACCATGGTGCGCACCAAGGAGCGCTCCGAAGTGTGCTCCAAGGTGCGGCCTGCACGAAGTCGGAGCCCGGTTTGCCCCGGGTGTGCACCTCGGGTGGGCACCTTGGTGCGCATGCCTTGCCTGGGCTGCGCACCAGGGCGGGCTCAAGATGGCACCCGCGTTCCTTTTTTTTCACTATCTTTCAAAACGGAAATTTTAAAATCTCATTTTTTTTTGCCTTTTTCTGGAAATTAGTGAAGGCAGCGCATCAAAGGTGCGCACCTCGCTGCCCACCACGGTGCGCAACGCCGGTGGGCACCCGGGAGTGCTTCGAAGTGTGCTCCAAGGTGCTGCGTGCACGTTGTCGGAGCCCGGTTTGCCCCGGGTGCGCACCTCGCGTGCACCTTCGTCGGGGTGGGCACCTTGGCTTGGTTTGCCCCGGCTGCGCTCCGAAGCGGGGTTATTGGAGCGCCGCCTCTTTTTTTGTCGGAGCGTTTGGTGGGGTTTCTCGCATTGGCTCTTCCGAGGCCCGGTTGCCACCCTGGCGCGCACGAAGTCGGAAGTAGGGTTAATTGCCCGGGTGCGCACCTTTGCCAGGGTGGCACCTTACCTGGGCTGCGCACCAGGGCGGGCTCAAGATGGCACGCGCGTTCCGTTTTTTTCACTATCTTTCAAAACGGAAATTTTAAAATCTCCTTTTTTTTTTGCCTTTTCTGGAAATTAGTGAAGGCAGCGCATCAAAGGTGCGCACCTCGCTGCCCACCTTGGTGTGCTCTGAGGTGCGCACCCGGGAGCGCTACGAAGTGTGCTCCAAGGTGCGGCGTGCACGTTGTCGGAGCCCGGTTTGCCCCGGGTGCGCACCTCGCCTGCACCTTGGCCGGGGTGGGCACCTTGGCTGGGTTTGCCCAGGGTGCGCTCCGAAGCGGGGTTACTGGAGCGCCCCCTCTTTTTTTGTCAGAGAGTTTGGTGGGGTTTCTCGCATTGGCTCTTCCCAGGCCCGGTTGTTGGGTGCGCTCCCACCCTGGCGCGCGCGAAGTTGGAAGTTGGGTTAATTGCCCGGGCGCGCACCTTCGCCAGGGTGGGCACCTTGGTGCGCAAACCTTGGCTGGGCTGCGCACCAGGGCGGGCTCAAGATGGCACCAGCATTCCCTTTTTCTCACTATCTTTCAAAACGGAAATTTTAAAATCTCGTTTTTTTTTTGCCTTTTATGGAAATTAGTGAAGGCATCGCATCAAAGGTGCGCACCTCGCTGCCCACCTTGGTGTGCTCCGAGGTGCCCACCACGGTGCGCAACGCCGGTGCGAACCCGGGAGCGCCCCGATGTGTGCTCCAAGGTGCGGCGTGCACGAAGTCGGACCCCGGTTTGCCCCGGGTGCGCACCTCGCGTGCACCTTGGTGCGCACACCTTGGCTGGGTTGCGCGGCCTGGTGGGCACCATGGTGCGCACCAAGGAGCGCTCCGAAGTGTGCTCCAAGGTGCGGCGTGCACGAAGTCGGAGCCCGGTTTGCCCCGGGTGCGCACCTTCGCCGCGGTGGGCACCATGGCGTGCACGAAGTCGGAGCCCGGTTTGCCCCGGGTGCGCACCTCGCGTGCACCTTCGCCGGGGTGGGCACCTCGGCTGGGTTGCGCGCCCTGGTGCGCACCAAGGAGCGCTCTGAAGTGTGCTCCAAGGTGCGGCGTGCACGAAGTCGGAGCCCGGTTTGCCCCGGGTGTGCACCTCGCGTGCACCTTCGCTGCGGTGGGCACCTTGGCTGGGTTGCGCGCCTTGGTGGGCACCATGCAGTGCACGAAGTCGGAGCCCGGTTTGCCCCGGGCGCGCACCTCCGCCAGGGTGGGCACCTTGGTGCGCACAACTTGCCTGGGCTGCGCACCAGGAAGGGCTCAAGATGGCACCCGCGTTCCGTTTTTTTCACTATCTTTCAGAACGGAAATTTTAAAATATCGTTTTTTTTTGCCTTTTCTGGAAATTAGTGAAGGCAGCGCATCAAAGGTGCGCAACGCTGGTGCGAACCTGGGAGCGCTCCGATGTGTGCTCCAAGGTGCGGCGTGCACGAAGTCGGACCCCGGTTTGCCCCGGGTGCGCACCTCGCGTGCACCTTGGTGCGCACACCTTGGCTGGGTTGCGCGCCCTGGTGGGCACCATGGTGCGCACCAAGGAGCGCTCCGAAGTGTGCTCCAAGGTGCGGCGTGCACGAAGTCGGAGCCCGGTTTGCCCCGGGTGCGCACCTCGCGTGCACCTTCGCCGCGGTGGGCACCATGGCGTGCACGAAGTCGGAGCCCGGTTTGCCCCGGGTGCGCACCTCGCGTGCACCTTCGCCGGGGTGGGCACCTTAGTGTGCAGACCTTGGCTGGGTTGCGCGCCCTGGTGGGCACCATGGTGCGCACCAAGGAGCGCTCCGAAGTGTGCTCCAAGGTGCGGCCTGCACGAAGTCGGAGCCCGGTTTGCCCCGGGTGTGCACCTCGGGTGGGCACCTTGGTGCGCATGCCTTGCCTGGGCTGCGCACCAGGGCGGGCTCAAGATGGCACCCGCGTTCCTTTTTTTTCACTATCTTTCAAAACGGAAATTTTAAAATCTCATTTTTTTTTGCCTTTTTCTGGAAATTAGTGAAGGCAGCGCATCAAAGGTGCGCACCTCGCTGCCCACCACGGTGCGCAACGCCGGTGGGCACCCGGGAGTGCTTCGAAGTGTGCTCCAAGGTGCTGCGTGCACGTTGTCGGAGCCCGGTTTGCCCCGGGTGCGCACCTCGCGTGCACCTTCGTCGGGGTGGGCACCTTGGCTGGGTTTGCCCCGGCTGCGCTCCGAAGCGGGGTTATTGGAGCGCCGCCTCTTTTTTTGTCGGAGCGTTTGGTGGGGTTTCTCGCATTGGCTCTTCCGAGGCCCGGTTGCCACCCTGGCGCGCACGAAGTCGGAAGTAGGGTTAATTGCCCGGGTGCGCACCTTTGCCAGGGTGGGCACCTTACCTGGGCTGCGCACCAGGGCGGGCTCAAGATGGCACGCGCGTTCCGTTTTTTTCACTATCTTTCAAAACGGAAATTTTAAAATCTCCTTTTTTTTTTGCCTTTTCTGGAAATTAGTGAAGGCAGCGCATCAAAGGTGCGCACCTCGCTGCCCACCTTGGTGTGCTCTGAGGTGCGCACCCGGGAGCGCTACGAAGTGTGCTCCAAGGTGCGGCGTGCACGTTGTCGGAGCCCGGTTTGCCCCGGGTGCGCACCTCGCCTGCACCTTGGCCGGGGTGGGCACCTTGGCTGGGTTTGCCCAGGGTGCGCTCCGAAGCGGGGTTACTGGAGCGCCCCCTCTTTTTTTGTCAGAGCGTTTGGTGGGGTTTCTCGCATTGGCTCTTCCCAGGCCCGGTTGTTGGGTGCGCTCCCACCCTGGCGCGCGCGAAGTTGGAAGTTGGGTTAATTGCCCGGGCGCGCACCTTCGCCAGGGTGGGCACCTTGGTGCGCACACCTTGGCTGGGCTGCGCACCAGGGCGGGCTCAAGATGGCACCAGCATTCCCTTTTTCTCACTATCTTTCAAAACGGAAATTTTAAAATCTCGTTTTTTTTTTGCCTTTTATGGAAATTAGTGAAGGCATCGCATCAAAGGTGCGCACCTCGCTGCCCACCTTGGTGTGCTCCGAGGTGCCCACCACGGTGCGCAACGCCGGTGCGAACCCGGGAGCGCCCCGATGTGTGCTCCAAGGTGCGGCGTGCACGAAGTCGGACCCCGGTTTGCCCCGGGTGCGCACCTCGCGTGCACCTTGGTGCGCACACCTTGGCTGGGTTGCGCGGCCTGGTGGGCACCATGGTGCGCACCAAGGAGCGCTCCGAAGTGTGCTCCAAGGTGCGGCGTGCACGAAGTCGGAGCCCGGTTTGCCCCGGGTACGCACCTCGCGTGCACCTTCGCCGGGGTGGGCACCTCGGCTGGGTTGCGCGCCCTGGTGCGCACCAAGGAGCGCTCCGAAGTGTGCTCCAAGGTGCGGCGTGCACGAAGTCGGAGCCCGGTTTGCCCCGGGTGCGCACCTTCGCCGCGGTGCGCACCATGGCGTGCACGAAGTCGGAGCCCGGTTTGCCCCGGGTGCGCACCTCGCGTGCACCTTCGGCGGGGTTGCGCGCCCTGGTGGGCACCATGGTGCGCACCAAGGAGCGCTCCGAAGTGTGCTCCAAGGTGCGGCGTGCACGAAGTCGGAGCCCGGTTTGCCCCGGGTGCGCACCTCGCGTGCACCTTCGGCGGGGTTGCGCGCCCTGGTGGGCACCATGGTGCGCACCAAGGAGCGCTCCGAAGTGTGCTCCAAGGTGCGGCGTGCACGAAGTCGGAGCCCGGTTTGCCCCGGGTGCGCACCTCGCGTGCACCTTCGCCGCGGTGGGCACCATGGCGTGCACGAAGTCGGAGCCCGGTTTGCCCCGGGTGCGCACCTCGCGTGCACCTTCGCCGGGGTGGGCACCTCGGCTGGGTTGCGCGCCCTGGTGCGCACCAAGGAGCGCTCCGAAGTGTGCTCCAAGGTGCGGCGTGCACGAAGTCGGAGCCCGGTTTGCCCCGGGTGCGCACCTCGCGTGCACCTTCGCCAGGGTGGGCACCTCGGTGCGCACACCTTCTCAATGTTTTCTTGCCTTTTCTGGAAATTGGTGAAGGCAGCGCATCAAAGGTGCGCACCTCGGTGTGCTCCGAGGTGCGAACCCGAGAGCGCTCCGAGGTGCCCACGAAGTCGAAAGTCGGGTTAATTGCATTGTTTTCCCCGGGTGCGCTCCGAGGTGCGCAACATCGGCGCGCACCAAGGAGGGCTCCGAAGTGTGCTCCAAGGTGCGCACGATGGCGTGCACCTCTGGTGCGCACGATTCGGAGCTCGGTTTGACCGGGGTGCGCACACCTTGGCTGGGTTGCGCACCTTTTGTGCGCTCCAAGGTGCGCACGAAGTCGGAGCTCGGTTTGCCCCGGGTGCGCACCTTCGCCAGGGTGCGCACCTTGATGCGCACGCCTTGGCTGGGCTGCGCACCTTGGTGGGCGCCATGGTGCGCACCTTTCGTGCGCTCCAAGGTGCGCACGAAGTCGGAGCTCGGTTTGCCCCGGGTGCGCACCTTGGTGGGCGCCATGGTGCACTCCGAGGTGCCCAAGATTGGTGCGCACCAAGGAGCGCTCCGAAGTGCGCTCCAAGGTGCGCGCGAAGTCGAAAGTTGGGTTAATTGTCCGGTTTGCCTCGGGTGCGCACCTTGCGTGCACCTTCGCCAGGGTGGGCGCCTTGGTGCGCACACCTTGGCTGGGCTGCGCACACCTTGGCACCCGCGTTTCCTTCATTTTAAATTTTTTTTTTTTACAATCTCTCAAGTGGGAAATTCTATAATCTCAACTTTTTTTGCCTTTTCAGGAAACTTTTGAATGGAGCGCATCATTGGTGCGCTCCGAAGTGTGCTCCAAAGCTCTCTCCAGCTGCGTGCACCTGCCCCGGCCGCGCACCCGGCCCCGCCCAGCTTCGCTCACCTGTCCCGGGCGTCTGGTGCGGAACCTTAGAGTAAGAAACATCACCGTGCACCTTGGCCAACGTGCGCGACTCGACCGAGCGCGCACTGGCCGAGGTGCACACCGATTTCACCTGGGTGCGCGCGCAGCACCTCGGGCGCACCGGGGTGCGCGCACAACGCCCGGGTTGCACCGTGGCCTGTGTGCTCGGGGCGCCTCGGGTGCGCGCTCGGTGTCGCCCCCGCGCGCGCGGTAGTGCGGGCAGCGCACCCCGGCCCGGCCCGGCCCCGACGAGAACGCAAACGGGCAAAAGGTTTATTCAAATAGCATTGCGACGCCCGGCGAAAAACTAAAAAAGGGTGCAACACCGGGACTTCCCGGGAGGTCACCCATCCCAGTACTACTCCGGCCCAAGCGCGCTTAACTGCGGAGTTCTGATGGGATCCGGTGCACTAACGCTGGTATGATCGCACCCGTTATGAGCTTGTCGCAGTGTGTACTTAGCAAACCGCGACCCACGTGCGAATCCACCCCGGCCACCCACCCCCGTCGAGGTGCACACCCTCCCTCGCGAAGTGCGCCCCGTTCGCCAAGTGTGAGCCCTGCCCGGGTGCGCGCACCTTGCTAGGGCGTCGGGTGTGCACCCGGCCCGGCCTACGTGCGTGCACCTGGAGGGGGCGTCGTGTGCGTGCAGTGTCCCGTCTGCAACGCGGTGCCCACACACCACCTCGGGCGCAACGACCTGCGCTCACATGTGGGCCGAGTGCACCTTGGTGCATGTTCGGGGCGCCTCGGGTGCACGCTCGATCTTGCCCCGGTGCACCAAGGCGCTCGGTTTGCCCCGGGTGCGCACTTGGTGCAAGGTGGGCACCCAAAATAGGGATCAAGCACCAAAACACAAGTTTCGGGATGCAAAATGGGACCCAAGGACCACAAATGCGTTCCAAGACCCATGATGGGTCCACGAGAACAAAAATGTGTTCCGAGACTTAATAAACAAATATTGGGTTTTAGGAGAAGAAACATGCTCTGATGCCCAAAACGAGAATCGACCCCGAAAAGGCCACAGGCCAAAAGTGGGATGCGAGACAAAAAAAAATGGGACCCGAGGACCAAAATTGGGTTCCCAGGTCGAAGACAGGGCAACCGGACAAGAAACGACCTCTAAGGCTCGAAATGAGTCCCGACGACTAAAACTTGACAAGAAGCACCCATCAGGCACCCAACTCGACACCCATGGGATGCCGACCCACCCGGGCTTCCACCTAGCACACCTTGGCACCCACCCACCCTCGCACCCAACCTCGCACCCAACTTAGCACCTTTGAACCCACATTGGCACTCACCCTGACCCTGGCACCTTGGAACCCACATTGGCACTCACCTTGACCCTGGCACCCACCTTTGCACTCACCTTGGGACCCACCCTGGCTCCCACCTCGGCACCCACCCAGACACCCACCTTGGTTCCTTGGCACCCACCTTGGATCCTTGGCACCCACCCCGACACCCACCTTGGCACGCAACTTGGCTACTTGCCACCCACCTTGGCTCCTTGACGCCCACCCCGACAACCACCCCGTGACCTACCCTGGCTAGGGTTGGTGCACACCCACCCTGGTGCCCACCTTGGCACCCACCCTATGACCCACCTTGGCACGCACCTTAGTACCCACCCCGTTACCCACCCTAGGACCCACCCCGTGACCCACCTTGGCCAGGGTGGGTGCCTTGGTGCGCACAACTTGCCTGGGCTGCACACCAGGGCGGGCTCAAGATGGCACCCGCGTTCCGTTTTTTTCACTATCTTTCAAAACGGAAATTTTAAAATCTCATTTTTTTCTTTTTTTTGCCTTTTCTGGAAATTAGTGAAGGCAGCGCATCAAAGGTGCGCAATGCTGGTGCGAACCCGGGAGCGCTCCGATGTGTGCTCCAAGGTGCGGCGTGCACGAAGTCCGAGCCCGGTTTGCCCCGGGTGCGCACCTCGCGTGCACCTTCGCCGGGGTGAGCACCTTGGCTGGTGTTGCGCGCCCTGGTGCGTACCAAGGAGCGCTCTGAAGTGTGCTCCAAGGTGCGGCGTGCACGAAGTCGGAGCCCGGTTTGCCCCGGGTGTGCACCTCGGGTGCGCACCTCGCGTGCACCTTCGCTGCGGTGGGCACCTTGGCTGGGTTGCGCGCCTTGGTGGGCACCATGCAGTGCACGAAGTCGGAGCCCGGTTTGCCCCGGGCGCGCACCTCCGCCAGGGTGGGCACCTTGGTGCGCACAACTTGCCTGGGCTGCGCATCAGGAAGGGCTCAAGATGGCACCCGCGTTCCGTTTTTTTCACTATCTTTCAGAACGGAAATTTTAAAATATCGTTTTTTTTTGCCTTTTCTGGAAATTAGTGAAGGCAGCGCATCAAAGGTGCGCAACGCTGGTGCGAACCTGGGAGCGCTCCGATGTGTGCTCCAAGGTGCGGCGTGCACGAAGTCGGAGCCCGGTTTGCCTCGGGTGCGCCCTGGTGGGCACCATGGTGCGCACCAAGGAGCGCTCCGAAGTGTGCTCCAAGGTGCGGCCTGCACGAAGTCGGAGCCCGGTTTGCCCCGGGTGTGCACCTCGGGTGGGCACCTTGGTGCGCATGCCTTGCCTGGGCTGCGCACCAGGGCGGGCTCAAGATGGCACCCGCGTTCCTTTTTTTTCACTATCTTTCAAAACGGAAATTTTAAAATCTCATTTTTTTTTGCCTTTTTCTGGAAATTAGTGAAGGCAGCGCATCAAAGGTGCGCACCTCGCTGCCCACCACGGTGCGCAACGCCGGTGGGCACCCGGGAGTGCTTCGAAGTGTGCTCCAAGGTGCTGCGTGCACGTTGTCGGAGCCCGGTTTGCCCCGGGTGCGCACCTCGCGTGCACCTTCGTCGGGGTGGGCACCTTGGCTTGGTTTGCCCCGGCTGCGCTCCGAAGCGGGGTTATTGGAGCGCCGCCTCTTTTTTTGTCGGAGCGTTTGGTGGGGTTTCTCGCATTGGCTCTTCCGAGGCCCGGTTGCCACCCTGGCGCGCACGAAGTCGGAAGTAGGGTTAATTGCCCGGGTGCGCACCTTTGCCAGGGTGGCACCTTACCTGGGCTGCGCACCAGGGCGGGCTCAAGATGGCACGCGCGTTCCGTTTTTTTCACTATCTTTCAAAACGGAAATTTTAAAATCTCCTTTTTTTTTTGCCTTTTCTGGAAATTAGTGAAGGCAGCGCATCAAAGGTGCGCACCTCGCTGCCCACCTTGGTGTGCTCTGAGGTGCGCACCCGGGAGCGCTACGAAGTGTGCTCCAAGGTGCGGCGTGCACGTTGTCGGAGCCCGGTTTGCCCCGGGTGCGCACCTCGCCTGCACCTTGGCCGGGGTGGGCACCTTGGCTGGGTTTGCCCAGGGTGCGCTCCGAAGCGGGGTTACTGGAGCGCCCCCTCTTTTTTTGTCAGAGAGTTTGGTGGGGTTTCTCGCATTGGCTCTTCCCAGGCCCGGTTGTTGGGTGCGCTCCCACCCTGGCGCGCGCGAAGTTGGAAGTTGGGTTAATTGCCCGGGCGCGCACCTTCGCCAGGGTGGGCACCTTGGTGCGCAAACCTTGGCTGGGCTGCGCACCAGGGCGGGCTCAAGATGGCACCAGCATTCCCTTTTTCTCACTATCTTTCAAAACGGAAATTTTAAAATCTCGTTTTTTTTTTGCCTTTTATGGAAATTAGTGAAGGCATCGCATCAAAGGTGCGCACCTCGCTGCCCACCTTGGTGTGCTCCGAGGTGCCCACCACGGTGCGCAACGCCGGTGCGAACCCGGGAGCGCCCCGATGTGTGCTCCAAGGTGCGGCGTGCACGAAGTCGGACCCCGGTTTGCCCCGGGTGCGCACCTCGCGTGCACCTTGGTGCGCACACCTTGGCTGGGTTGCGCGGCCTGGTGGGCACCATGGTGCGCACCAAGGAGCGCTCCGAAGTGTGCTCCAAGGTGCGGCGTGCACGAAGTCGGAGCCCGGTTTGCCCCGGGTGCGCACCTTCGCCGCGGTGGGCACCATGGCGTGCACGAAGTCGGAGCCCGGTTTGCCCCGGGTGCGCACCTCGCGTGCACCTTCGCCGGGGTGGGCACCTCGGCTGGGTTGCGCGCCCTGGTGCGCACCAAGGAGCGCTCTGAAGTGTGCTCCAAGGTGCGGCGTGCACGAAGTCGGAGCCCGGTTTGCCCCGGGTGTGCACCTCGCGTGCACCTTCGCTGCGGTGGGCACCTTGGCTGGGTTGCGCGCCTTGGTGGGCACCATGCAGTGCACGAAGTCGGAGCCCGGTTTGCCCCGGGCGCGCACCTCCGCCAGGGTGGGCACCTTGGTGCGCACAACTTGCCTGGGCTGCGCACCAGGAAGGGCTCAAGATGGCACCCGCGTTCCGTTTTTTTCACTATCTTTCAGAACGGAAATTTTAAAATATCGTTTTTTTTTGCCTTTTCTGGAAATTAGTGAAGGCAGCGCATCAAAGGTGCGCAACGCTGGTGCGAACCTGGGAGCGCTCCGATGTGTGCTCCAAGGTGCGGCGTGCACGAAGTCGGACCCCGGTTTGCCCCGGGTGCGCACCTCGCGTGCACCTTGGTGCGCACACCTTGGCTGGGTTGCGCGCCCTGGTGGGCACCATGGTGCGCACCAAGGAGCGCTCCGAAGTGTGCTCCAAGGTGCGGCGTGCACGAAGTCGGAGCCCGGTTTGCCCCGGGTGCGCACCTCGCGTGCACCTTCGCCGCGGTGGGCACCATGGCGTGCACGAAGTCGGAGCCCGGTTTGCCCCGGGTGCGCACCTCGCGTGCACCTTCGCCGGGGTGGGCACCTTAGTGTGCAGACCTTGGCTGGGTTGCGCGCCCTGGTGGGCACCATGGTGCGCACCAAGGAGCGCTCCGAAGTGTGCTCCAAGGTGCGGCCTGCACGAAGTCGGAGCCCGGTTTGCCCCGGGTGTGCACCTCGGGTGGGCACCTTGGTGCGCATGCCTTGCCTGGGCTGCGCACCAGGGCGGGCTCAAGATGGCACCCGCGTTCCTTTTTTTTCACTATCTTTCAAAACGGAAATTTTAAAATCTCATTTTTTTTTGCCTTTTTCTGGAAATTAGTGAAGGCAGCGCATCAAAGGTGCGCACCTCGCTGCCCACCACGGTGCGCAACGCCGGTGGGCACCCGGGAGTGCTTCGAAGTGTGCTCCAAGGTGCTGCGTGCACGTTGTCGGAGCCCGGTTTGCCCCGGGTGCGCACCTCGCGTGCACCTTCGTCGGGGTGGGCACCTTGGCTGGGTTTGCCCCGGCTGCGCTCCGAAGCGGGGTTATTGGAGCGCCGCCTCTTTTTTTGTCGGAGCGTTTGGTGGGGTTTCTCGCATTGGCTCTTCCGAGGCCCGGTTGCCACCCTGGCGCGCACGAAGTCGGAAGTAGGGTTAATTGCCCGGGTGCGCACCTTTGCCAGGGTGGGCACCTTACCTGGGCTGCGCACCAGGGCGGGCTCAAGATGGCACGCGCGTTCCGTTTTTTTCACTATCTTTCAAAACGGAAATTTTAAAATCTCCTTTTTTTTTTGCCTTTTCTGGAAATTAGTGAAGGCAGCGCATCAAAGGTGCGCACCTCGCTGCCCACCTTGGTGTGCTCTGAGGTGCGCACCCGGGAGCGCTACGAAGTGTGCTCCAAGGTGCGGCGTGCACGTTGTCGGAGCCCGGTTTGCCCCGGGTGCGCACCTCGCCTGCACCTTGGCCGGGGTGGGCACCTTGGCTGGGTTTGCCCAGGGTGCGCTCCGAAGCGGGGTTACTGGAGCGCCCCCTCTTTTTTTGTCAGAGCGTTTGGTGGGGTTTCTCGCATTGGCTCTTCCCAGGCCCGGTTGTTGGGTGCGCTCCCACCCTGGCGCGCGCGAAGTTGGAAGTTGGGTTAATTGCCCGGGCGCGCACCTTCGCCAGGGTGGGCACCTTGGTGCGCACACCTTGGCTGGGCTGCGCACCAGGGCGGGCTCAAGATGGCACCAGCATTCCCTTTTTCTCACTATCTTTCAAAACGGAAATTTTAAAATCTCGTTTTTTTTTTGCCTTTTATGGAAATTAGTGAAGGCATCGCATCAAAGGTGCGCACCTCGCTGCCCACCTTGGTGTGCTCCGAGGTGCCCACCACGGTGCGCAACGCCGGTGCGAACCCGGGAGCGCCCCGATGTGTGCTCCAAGGTGCGGCGTGCACGAAGTCGGACCCCGGTTTGCCCCGGGTGCGCACCTCGCGTGCACCTTGGTGCGCACACCTTGGCTGGGTTGCGCGGCCTGGTGGGCACCATGGTGCGCACCAAGGAGCGCTCCGAAGTGTGCTCCAAGGTGCGGCGTGCACGAAGTCGGAGCCCGGTTTGCCCCGGGTACGCACCTCGCGTGCACCTTCGCCGGGGTGGGCACCTCGGCTGGGTTGCGCGCCCTGGTGCGCACCAAGGAGCGCTCCGAAGTGTGCTCCAAGGTGCGGCGTGCACGAAGTCGGAGCCCGGTTTGCCCCGGGTGCGCACCTTCGCCGCGGTGCGCACCATGGCGTGCACGAAGTCGGAGCCCGGTTTGCCCCGGGTGCGCACCTCGCGTGCACCTTCGGCGGGGTTGCGCGCCCTGGTGGGCACCATGGTGCGCACCAAGGAGCGCTCCGAAGTGTGCTCCAAGGTGCGGCGTGCACGAAGTCGGAGCCCGGTTTGCCCCGGGTGCGCACCTCGCGTGCACCTTCGGCGGGGTTGCGCGCCCTGGTGGGCACCATGGTGCGCACCAAGGAGCGCTCCGAAGTGTGCTCCAAGGTGCGGCGTGCACGAAGTCGGAGCCCGGTTTGCCCCGGGTGCGCACCTCGCGTGCACCTTCGCCGCGGTGGGCACCATGGCGTGCACGAAGTCGGAGCCCGGTTTGCCCCGGGTGCGCACCTCGCGTGCACCTTCGCCGGGGTGGGCACCTCGGCTGGGTTGCGCGCCCTGGTGCGCACCAAGGAGCGCTCCGAAGTGTGCTCCAAGGTGCGGCGTGCACGAAGTCGGAGCCCGGTTTGCCCCGGGTGCGCACCTCGCGTGCACCTTCGCCAGGGTGGGCACCTCGGTGCGCACACCTTCTCAATGTTTTCTTGCCTTTTCTGGAAATTGGTGAAGGCAGCGCATCAAAGGTGCGCACCTCGGTGTGCTCCGAGGTGCGAACCCGAGAGCGCTCCGAGGTGCCCACGAAGTCGAAAGTCGGGTTAATTGCATTGTTTTCCCCGGGTGCGCTCCGAGGTGCGCAACATCGGCGCGCACCAAGGAGGGCTCCGAAGTGTGCTCCAAGGTGCGCACGATGGCGTGCACCTCTGGTGCGCACGATTCGGAGCTCGGTTTGACCGGGGTGCGCACACCTTGGCTGGGTTGCGCACCTTTTGTGCGCTCCAAGGTGCGCACGAAGTCGGAGCTCGGTTTGCCCCGGGTGCGCACCTTCGCCAGGGTGCGCACCTTGATGCGCACGCCTTGGCTGGGCTGCGCACCTTGGTGGGCGCCATGGTGCGCACCTTTCGTGCGCTCCAAGGTGCGCACGAAGTCGGAGCTCGGTTTGCCCCGGGTGCGCACCTTGGTGGGCGCCATGGTGCACTCCGAGGTGCCCAAGATTGGTGCGCACCAAGGAGCGCTCCGAAGTGCGCTCCAAGGTGCGCGCGAAGTCGAAAGTTGGGTTAATTGTCCGGTTTGCCTCGGGTGCGCACCTTGCGTGCACCTTCGCCAGGGTGGGCGCCTTGGTGCGCACACCTTGGCTGGGCTGCGCACACCTTGGCACCCGCGTTTCCTTCATTTTAAATTTTTTTTTTTTACAATCTCTCAAGTGGGAAATTCTATAATCTCAACTTTTTTTGCCTTTTCAGGAAACTTTTGAATGGAGCGCATCATTGGTGCGCTCCGAAGTGTGCTCCAAAGCTCTCTCCAGCTGCGTGCACCTGCCCCGGCCGCGCACCCGGCCCCGCCCAGCTTCGCTCACCTGTCCCGGGCGTCTGGTGCGGAACCTTAGAGTAAGAAACATCACCGTGCACCTTGGCCAACGTGCGCGACTCGACCGAGCGCGCACTGGCCGAGGTGCACACCGATTTCACCTGGGTGCGCGCGCAGCACCTCGGGCGCACCGGGGTGCGCGCACAACGCCCGGGTTGCACCGTGGCCTGTGTGCTCGGGGCGCCTCGGGTGCGCGCTCGGTGTCGCCCCCCGCGCGCGCGGTAGTGCGGGCAGCGCACCCCGGCCCGGCCCGGCCCCGACGAGAACGCAAACGGGCAAAAGGTTTATTCAAATAGCATTGCGACGCCCGGCGAAAAACTAAAAAAGGGTGCAACACCGGGACTTCCCGGGAGGTCACCCATCCCAGTACTACTCCGGCCCAAGCGCGCTTAACTGCGGAGTTCTGATGGGATCCGGTGCACTAACGCTGGTATGATCGCACCCGTTATGAGCTTGTCGCAGTGTGTACTTAGCAAACCGCGACCCACGTGCGAATCCACCCCGGCCACCCACCCCCGTCGAGGTGCACACCCTCCCTCGCGAAGTGCGCCCCGTTCGCCAAGTGTGAGCCCTGCCCGGGTGCGCGCACCTTGCTAGGGCGTCGGGTGTGCACCCGGCCCGGCCTACGTGCGTGCACCTGGAGGGGGCGTCGTGTGCGTGCAGTGTCCCGTCTGCAACGCGGTGCCCACACACCACCTCGGGCGCAACGACCTGCGCTCACATGTGGGCCGAGTGCACCTTGGTGCATGTTCGGGGCGCCTCGGGTGCACGCTCGATCTTGCCCCGGTGCACCAAGGCGCTCGGTTTGCCCCGGGTGCGCACTTGGTGCAAGGTGGGCACCCAAAATAGGGATCAAGCACCAAAACACAAGTTTCGGGATGCAAAATGGGACCCAAGGACCACAAATGCGTTCCAAGACCCATGATGGGTCCACGAGAACAAAAATGTGTTCCGAGACTTAATAAACAAATATTGGGTTTTAGGAGAAGAAACATGCTCTGATGCCCAAAACGAGAATCGACCCCGAAAAGGCCACAGGCCAAAAGTGGGATGCGAGACAAAAAAAAATGGGACCCGAGGACCAAAATTGGGTTCCCAGGTCGAAGACAGGGCAACCGGACAAGAAACGACCTCTAAGGCTCGAAATGAGTCCCGACGACTAAAACTTGACAAGAAGCACCCATCAGGCACCCAACTCGACACCCATGGGATGCCGACCCACCCGGGCTTCCACCTAGCACACCTTGGCACCCACCCACCCTCGCACCCAACCTCGCACCCAACTTAGCACCTTTGAACCCACATTGGCACTCACCCTGACCCTGGCACCTTGGAACCCACATTGGCACTCACCTTGACCCTGGCACCCACCTTTGCACTCACCTTGGGACCCACCCTGGCTCCCACCTCGGCACCCACCCAGACACCCACCTTGGTTCCTTGGCACCCACCTTGGATCCTTGGCACCCACCCCGACACCCACCTTGGCACGCAACTTGGCTACTTGCCACCCACCTTGGCTCCTTGACGCCCACCCCGACAACCACCCCGTGACCTACCCTGGCTAGGGTTGGTGCACACCCACCCTGGTGCCCACCTTGGCACCCACCCTATGACCCACCTTGGCACGCACCTTAGTACCCACCCCGTTACCCACCCTAGGACCCACCCCGTGACCCACCTTGGCCAGGGTGGGTGCCTTGGTGCGCACAACTTGCCTGGGCTGCACACCAGGGCGGGCTCAAGATGGCACCCGCGTTCCGTTTTTTTCACTATCTTTCAAAACGGAAATTTTAAAATCTCATTTTTTTCTTTTTTTTGCCTTTTCTGGAAATTAGTGAAGGCAGCGCATCAAAGGTGCGCAATGCTGGTGCGAACCCGGGAGCGCTCCGATGTGTGCTCCAAGGTGCGGCGTGCACGAAGTCCGAGCCCGGTTTGCCCCGGGTGCGCACCTCGCGTGCACCTTCGCCGGGGTGAGCACCTTGGCTGGGTTGCGCGCCCTGGTGCGTACCAAGGAGCGCTCTGAAGTGTGCTCCAAGGTGCGGCGTGCACGAAGTCGGAGCCCGGTTTGCCCCGGGTGTGCACCTCGGGTGCGCACCTCGCGTGCACCTTCGCTGCGGTGGGCACCTTGGCTGGGTTGCGCGCCTTGGTGGGCACCATGCAGTGCACGAAGTCGGAGCCCGGTTTGCCCCGGGCGCGCACCTCCGCCAGGGTGGGCACCTTGGTGCGCACAACTTGCCTGGGCTGCGCATCAGGAAGGGCTCAAGATGGCACCCGCGTTCCGTTTTTTTCACTATCTTTCAGAACGGAAATTTTAAAATATCGTTTTTTTTTGCCTTTTCTGGAAATTAGTGAAGGCAGCGCATCAAAGGTGCGCAACGCTGGTGCGAACCTGGGAGCGCTCCGATGTGTGCTCCAAGGTGCGGCGTGCACGAAGTCGGAGCCCGGTTTGCCTCGGGTGCGCCCTGGTGGGCACCATGGTGCGCACCAAGGAGCGCTCCGAAGTGTGCTCCAAGGTGCGGCCTGCACGAAGTCGGAGCCCGGTTTGCCCCGGGTGTGCACCTCGGGTGGGCACCTTGGTGCGCATGCCTTGCCTGGGCTGCGCACCAGGGCGGGCTCAAGATGGCACCCGCGTTCCTTTTTTTTCACTATCTTTCAAAACGGAAATTTTAAAATCTCATTTTTTTTTGCCTTTTTCTGGAAATTAGTGAAGGCAGCGCATCAAAGGTGCGCACCTCGCTGCCCACCACGGTGCGCAACGCCGGTGGGCACCCGGGAGTGCTTCGAAGTGTGCTCCAAGGTGCTGCGTGCACGTTGTCGGAGCCCGGTTTGCCCCGGGTGCGCACCTCGCGTGCACCTTCGTCGGGGTGGGCACCTTGGCTTGGTTTGCCCCGGCTGCGCTCCGAAGCGGGGTTATTGGAGCGCCGCCTCTTTTTTTGTCGGAGCGTTTGGTGGGGTTTCTCGCATTGGCTCTTCCGAGGCCCGGTTGCCACCCTGGCGCGCACGAAGTCGGAAGTAGGGTTAATTGCCCGGGTGCGCACCTTTGCCAGGGTGGCACCTTACCTGGGCTGCGCACCAGGGCGGGCTCAAGATGGCACGCGCGTTCCGTTTTTTTCACTATCTTTCAAAACGGAAATTTTAAAATCTCCTTTTTTTTTTGCCTTTTCTGGAAATTAGTGAAGGCAGCGCATCAAAGGTGCGCACCTCGCTGCCCACCTTGGTGTGCTCTGAGGTGCGCACCCGGGAGCGCTACGAAGTGTGCTCCAAGGTGCGGCGTGCACGTTGTCGGAGCCCGGTTTGCCCCGGGTGCGCACCTCGCCTGCACCTTGGCCGGGGTGGGCACCTTGGCTGGGTTTGCCCAGGGTGCGCTCCGAAGCGGGGTTACTGGAGCGCCCCCTCTTTTTTTGTCAGAGAGTTTGGTGGGGTTTCTCGCATTGGCTCTTCCCAGGCCCGGTTGTTGGGTGCGCTCCCACCCTGGCGCGCGCGAAGTTGGAAGTTGGGTTAATTGCCCGGGCGCGCACCTTCGCCAGGGTGGGCACCTTGGTGCGCAAACCTTGGCTGGGCTGCGCACCAGGGCGGGCTCAAGATGGCACCAGCATTCCCTTTTTCTCACTATCTTTCAAAACGGAAATTTTAAAATCTCGTTTTTTTTTTGCCTTTTATGGAAATTAGTGAAGGCATCGCATCAAAGGTGCGCACCTCGCTGCCCACCTTGGTGTGCTCCGAGGTGCCCACCACGGTGCGCAACGCCGGTGCGAACCCGGGAGCGCCCCGATGTGTGCTCCAAGGTGCGGCGTGCACGAAGTCGGACCCCGGTTTGCCCCGGGTGCGCACCTCGCGTGCACCTTGGTGCGCACACCTTGGCTGGGTTGCGCGGCCTGGTGGGCACCATGGTGCGCACCAAGGAGCGCTCCGAAGTGTGCTCCAAGGTGCGGCGTGCACGAAGTCGGAGCCCGGTTTGCCCCGGGTGCGCACCTTCGCCGCGATGGGCACCATGGCGTGCACGAAGTCGGAGCCCGGTTTGCCCCGGGTGCGCACCTCGCGTGCACCTTCGCCGGGGTGGGCACCTCGGCTGGGTTGCGCGCCCTGGTGCGCACCAAGGAGCGCTCTGAAGTGTGCTCCAAGGTGCGGCGTGCACGAAGTCGGAGCCCGGTTTGCCCCGGGTGTGCACCTCGCGTGCACCTTCGCTGCGGTGGGCACCTTGGCTGGGTTGCGCGCCTTGGTGGGCACCATGCAGTGCACGAAGTCGGAGCCCGGTTTGCCCCGGGCGCGCACCTCCGCCAGGGTGGGCACCTTGGTGCGCACAACTTGCCTGGGCTGCGCACCAGGAAGGGCTCAAGATGGCACCCGCGTTCCGTTTTTTTCACTATCTTTCAGAACGGAAATTTTAAAATATCGTTTTTTTTTGCCTTTTCTGGAAATTAGTGAAGGCAGCGCATCAAAGGTGCGCAACGCTGGTGCGAACCTGGGAGCGCTCCGATGTGTGCTCCAAGGTGCGGCGTGCACGAAGTCGGACCCCGGTTTGCCCCGGGTGCGCACCTCGCGTGCACCTTGGTGCGCACACCTTGGCTGGGTTGCGCGCCCTGGTGGGCACCATGGTGCGCACCAAGGAGCGCTCCGAAGTGTGCTCCAAGGTGCGGCGTGCACGAAGTCGGAGCCCGGTTTGCCCCGGGTGCGCACCTCGCGTGCACCTTCGCCGCGGTGGGCACCATGGCGTGCACGAAGTCGGAGCCCGGTTTGCCCCGGGTGCGCACCTCGCGTGCACCTTCGCCGGGGTGGGCACCTTGGTGTGCAGACCTTGGCTGGGTTGCGCGCCCTGGTGGGCACCATGGTGCGCACCAAGGAGCGCTCCGAAGTGTGCTCCAAGGTGCGGCCTGCACGAAGTCGGAGCCCGGTTTGCCCCGGGTGTGCACCTCGGGTGGGCACCTTGGTGCGCATGCCTTGCCTGGGCTGCGCACCAGGGCGGGCTCAAGATGGCACCCGCGTTCCTTTTTTTTCACTATCTTTCAAAACGGAAATTTTAAAATCTCATTTTTTTTTGCCTTTTTCTGGAAATTAGTGAAGGCAGCGCATCAAAGGTGCGCACCTCGCTGCCCACCACGGTGCGCAACGCCGGTGGGCACCCGGGAGTGCTTCGATGTGTGCTCCAAGGTGCTGCGTGCACGTTGTCGGAGCCCGGTTTGCCCCGGGTGCGCACCTCGCGTGCACCTTCGTCGGGGTGGGCACCTTGGCTGGGTTTGCCCCGGCTGCGCTCCGAAGCGGGGTTATTGGAGCGCCGCCTCTTTTTTTGTCGGAGCGTTTGGTGGGGTTTCTCGCATTGGCTCTTCCGAGGCCCGGTTGCCACCCTGGCGCGCACGAAGTCGGAAGTAGGGTTAATTGCCCGGGTGCGCACCTTTGCCAGGGTGGGCACCTTACCTGGGCTGCGCACCAGGGCGGGCTCAAGATGGCACGCGCGTTCCGTTTTTTTCACTATCTTTCAAAACGGAAATTTTAAAATCTCCTTTTTTTTTTGCCTTTTCTGGAAATTAGTGAAGGCAGCGCATCAAAGGTGCGCACCTCGCTGCCCACCTTGGTGTGCTCTGAGGTGCGCACCCGGGAGCGCTACGAAGTGTGCTCCAAGGTGCGGCGTGCACGTTGTCGGAGCCCGGTTTGCCCCGGGTGCGCACCTCGCCTGCACCTTGGCCGGGGTGGGCACCTTGGCTGGGTTTGCCCAGGGTGCGCTCCGAAGCGGGGTTACTGGAGCGCCCCCTCTTTTTTTGTCAGAGCGTTTGGTGGGGTTTCTCGCATTGGCTCTTCCCAGGCCCGGTTGTTGGGTGCGCTCCCACCCTGGCGCGCGCGAAGTTGGAAGTTGGGTTAATTGCCCGGGCGCGCACCTTCGCCAGGGTGGGCACCTTGGTGCGCACACCTTGGCTGGGCTGCGCACCAGGGCGGGCTCAAGATGGCACCAGCATTCCCTTTTTCTCACTATCTTTCAAAACGGAAATTTTAAAATCTCGTTTTTTTTTTGCCTTTTATGGAAATTAGTGAAGGCATCGCATCAAAGGTGCGCACCTCGCTGCCCACCTTGGTGTGCTCCGAGGTGCCCACCACGGTGCGCAACGCCGGTGCGAACCCGGGAGCGCCCCGATGTGTGCTCCAAGGTGCGGCGTGCACGAAGTCGGACCCCGGTTTGCCCCGGGTGCGCACCTCGCGTGCACCTTGGTGCGCACACCTTGGCTGGGTTGCGCGGCCTGGTGGGCACCATGGTGCGCACCAAGGAGCGCTCCGAAGTGTGCTCCAAGGTGCGGCGTGCACGAAGTCGGAGCCCGGTTTGCCCCGGGTACGCACCTCGCGTGCACCTTCGCCGGGGTGGGCACCTCGGCTGGGTTGCGCGCCCTGGTGCGCACCAAGGAGCGCTCCGAAGTGTGCTCCAAGGTGCGGCGTGCACGAAGTCGGAGCCCGGTTTGCCCCGGGTGCGCACCTTCGCCGCGGTGCGCACCATGGCGTGCACGAAGTCGGAGCCCGGTTTGCCCCGGGTGCGCACCTCGCGTGCACCTTCGGCGGGGTTGCGCGCCCTGGTGGGCACCATGGTGCGCACCAAGGAGCGCTCCGAAGTGTGCTCCAAGGTGCGGCGTGCACGAAGTCGGAGCCCGGTTTGCCCCGGGTGCGCACCTCGCGTGCACCTTCGGCGGGGTTGCGCGCCCTGGTGGGCACCATGGTGCGCACCAAGGAGCGCTCCGAAGTGTGCTCCAAGGTGCGGCGTGCACGAAGTCGGAGCCCGGTTTGCCCCGGGTGCGCACCTCGCGTGCACCTTCGCCGCGGTGGGCACCATGGCGTGCACGAAGTCGGAGCCCGGTTTGCCCCGGGTGCGCACCTCGCGTGCACCTTCGCCGGGGTGGGCACCTCGGCTGGGTTGCGCGCCCTGGTGCGCACCAAGGAGCGCTCCGAAGTGTGCTCCAAGGTGCGGCGTGCACGAAGTCGGAGCCCGGTTTGCCCCGGGTGCGCACCTCGCGTGCACCTTCGCCAGGGTGGGCACCTCGGTGCGCACACCTTCTCAATGTTTTCTTGCCTTTTCTGGAAATTGGTGAAGGCAGCGCATCAAAGGTGCGCACCTCGGTGTGCTCCGAGGTGCGAACCCGAGAGCGCTCCGAGGTGCCCACGAAGTCGAAAGTCGGGTTAATTGCATTGTTTTCCCCGGGTGCGCTCCGAGGTGCGCAACATCGGCGCGCACCAAGGAGGGCTCCGAAGTGTGCTCCAAGGTGCGCACGATGGCGTGCACCTCTGGTGCGCACGATTCGGAGCTCGGTTTGACCGGGGTGCGCACACCTTGGCTGGGTTGCGCACCTTTTGTGCGCTCCAAGGTGCGCACGAAGTCGGAGCTCGGTTTGCCCCGGGTGCGCACCTTCGCCAGGGTGCGCACCTTGATGCGCACGCCTTGGCTGGGCTGCGCACCTTGGTGGGCGCCATGGTGCGCACCTTTCGTGCGCTCCAAGGTGCGCACGAAGTCGGAGCTCGGTTTGCCCCGGGTGCGCACCTTGGTGGGCGCCATGGTGCACTCCGAGGTGCCCAAGATTGGTGCGCACCAAGGAGCGCTCCGAAGTGCGCTCCAAGGTGCGCGCGAAGTCGAAAGTTGGGTTAATTGTCCGGTTTGCCTCGGGTGCGCACCTTGCGTGCACCTTCGCCAGGGTGGGCGCCTTGGTGCGCACACCTTGGCTGGGCTGCGCACACCTTGGCACCCGCGTTTCCTTCATTTTAAATTTTTTTTTTTTACAATCTCTCAAGTGGGAAATTCTATAATCTCAACTTTTTTTGCCTTTTCAGGAAACTTTTGAATGGAGCGCATCATTGGTGCGCTCCGAAGTGTGCTCCAAAGCTCTCTCCAGCTGCGTGCACCTGCCCCGGCCGCGCACCCGGCCCCGCCCAGCTTCGCTCACCTGTCCCGGGCGTCTGGTGCGGAACCTTAGAGTAAGAAACATCACCGTGCACCTTGGCCAACGTGCGCGACTCGACCGAGCGCGCACTGGCCGAGGTGCACACCGATTTCACCTGGGTGCGCGCGCAGCACCTCGGGCGCACCGGGGTGCGCGCACAACGCCCGGGTTGCACCGTGGCCTGTGTGCTCGGGGCGCCTCGGGTGCGCGCTCGGTGTCGCCCCCGCGCGCGCGGTAGTGCGGGCAGCGCACCCCGGCCCGGCCCGGCCCCGACGAGAACGCAAACGGGCAAAAGGTTTATTCAAATAGCATTGCGACGCCCGGCGAAAAACTAAAAAAGGGTGCAACACCGGGACTTCCCGGGAGGTCACCCATCCCAGTACTACTCCGGCCCAAGCGCGCTTAACTGCGGAGTTCTGATGGGATCCGGTGCACTAACGCTGGTATGATCGCACCCGTTATGAGCTTGTCGCAGTGTGTACTTAGCAAACCGCGACCCACGTGCGAATCCACCCCGGCCACCCACCCCCGTCGAGGTGCACACCCTCCCTCGCGAAGTGCGCCCCGTTCGCCAAGTGTGAGCCCTGCCCGGGTGCGCGCACCTTGCTAGGGCGTCGGGTGTGCACCCGGCCCGGCCTACGTGCGTGCACCTGGAGGGGGCGTCGTGTGCGTGCAGTGTCCCGTCTGCAACGCGGTGCCCACACACCACCTCGGGCGCAACGACCTGCGCTCACATGTGGGCCGAGTGCACCTTGGTGCATGTTCGGGGCGCCTCGGGTGCACGCTCGATCTTGCCCCGGTGCACCAAGGCGCTCGGTTTGCCCCGGGTGCGCACTTGGTGCAAGGTGGGCACCCAAAATAGGGATCAAGCACCAAAACACAAGTTTCGGGATGCAAAATGGGACCCAAGGACCACAAATGCGTTCCAAGACCCATGATGGGTCCACGAGAACAAAAATGTGTTCCGAGACTTAATAAACAAATATTGGGTTTTAGGAGAAGAAACATGCTCTGATGCCCAAAACGAGAATCGACCCCGAAAAGGCCACAGGCCAAAAGTGGGATGCGAGACAAAAAAAAATGGGACCCGAGGACCAAAATTGGGTTCCCAGGTCGAAGACAGGGCAACCGGACAAGAAACGACCTCTAAGGCTCGAAATGAGTCCCGACGACTAAAACTTGACAAGAAGCACCCATCAGGCACCCAACTCGACACCCATGGGATGCCGACCCACCCGGGCTTCCACCTAGCACACCTTGGCACCCACCCACCCTCGCACCCAACCTCGCACCCAACTTAGCACCTTTGAACCCACATTGGCACTCACCCTGACCCTGGCACCTTGGAACCCACATTGGCACTCACCTTGACCCTGGCACCCACCTTTGCACTCACCTTGGGACCCACCCTGGCTCCCACCTCGGCACCCACCCAGACACCCACCTTGGTTCCTTGGCACCCACCTTGGATCCTTGGCACCCACCCCGACACCCACCTTGGCACGCAACTTGGCTACTTGCCACCCACCTTGGCTCCTTGACGCCCACCCCGACAACCACCCCGTGACCTACCCTGGCTAGGGTTGGTGCACACCCACCCTGGTGCCCACCTTGGCACCCACCCTATGACCCACCTTGGCACGCACCTTAGTACCCACCCCGTTACCCACCCTAGGACCCACCCCGTGACCCACCTTGGCCAGGGTGGGTGCCTTGGTGCGCACAACTTGCCTGGGCTGCACACCAGGGCGGGCTCAAGATGGCACCCGCGTTCCGTTTTTTTCACTATCTTTCAAAACGGAAATTTTAAAATCTCATTTTTTTCTTTTTTTTGCCTTTTCTGGAAATTAGTGAAGGCAGCGCATCAAAGGTGCGCAATGCTGGTGCGAACCCGGGAGCGCTCCGATGTGTGCTCCAAGGTGCGGCGTGCACGAAGTCCGAGCCCGGTTTGCCCCGGGTGCGCACCTCGCGTGCACCTTCGCCGGGGTGAGCACCTTGGCTGGGTTGCGCGCCCTGGTGCGTACCAAGGAGCGCTCTGAAGTGTGCTCCAAGGTGCGGCGTGCACGAAGTCGGAGCCCGGTTTGCCCCGGGTGTGCACCTCGGGTGCGCACCTCGCGTGCACCTTCGCTGCGGTGGGCACCTTGGCTGGGTTGCGCGCCTTGGTGGGCACCATGCAGTGCACGAAGTCGGAGCCCGGTTTGCCCCGGGCGCGCACCTCCGCCAGGGTGGGCACCTTGGTGCGCACAACTTGCCTGGGCTGCGCATCAGGAAGGGCTCAAGATGGCACCCGCGTTCCGTTTTTTTCACTATCTTTCAGAACGGAAATTTTAAAATATCGTTTTTTTTTGCCTTTTCTGGAAATTAGTGAAGGCAGCGCATCAAAGGTGCGCAACGCTGGTGCGAACCTGGGAGCGCTCCGATGTGTGCTCCAAGGTGCGGCGTGCACGAAGTCGGAGCCCGGTTTGCCTCGGGTGCGCCCTGGTGGGCACCATGGTGCGCACCAAGGAGCGCTCCGAAGTGTGCTCCAAGGTGCGGCCTGCACGAAGTCGGAGCCCGGTTTGCCCCGGGTGTGCACCTCGGGTGGGCACCTTGGTGCGCATGCCTTGCCTGGGCTGCGCACCAGGGCGGGCTCAAGATGGCACCCGCGTTCCTTTTTTTTCACTATCTTTCAAAACGGAAATTTTAAAATCTCATTTTTTTTTGCCTTTTTCTGGAAATTAGTGAAGGCAGCGCATCAAAGGTGCGCACCTCGCTGCCCACCACGGTGCGCAACGCCGGTGGGCACCCGGGAGTGCTTCGAAGTGTGCTCCAAGGTGCTGCGTGCACGTTGTCGGAGCCCGGTTTGCCCCGGGTGCGCACCTCGCGTGCACCTTCGTCGGGGTGGGCACCTTGGCTTGGTTTGCCCCGGCTGCGCTCCGAAGCGGGGTTATTGGAGCGCCGCCTCTTTTTTTGTCGGAGCGTTTGGTGGGGTTTCTCGCATTGGCTCTTCCGAGGCCCGGTTGCCACCCTGGCGCGCACGAAGTCGGAAGTAGGGTTAATTGCCCGGGTGCGCACCTTTGCCAGGGTGGCACCTTACCTGGGCTGCGCACCAGGGCGGGCTCAAGATGGCACGCGCGTTCCGTTTTTTTCACTATCTTTCAAAACGGAAATTTTAAAATCTCCTTTTTTTTTTGCCTTTTCTGGAAATTAGTGAAGGCAGCGCATCAAAGGTGCGCACCTCGCTGCCCACCTTGGTGTGCTCTGAGGTGCGCACCCGGGAGCGCTACGAAGTGTGCTCCAAGGTGCGGCGTGCACGTTGTCGGAGCCCGGTTTGCCCCGGGTGCGCACCTCGCCTGCACCTTGGCCGGGGTGGGCACCTTGGCTGGGTTTGCCCAGGGTGCGCTCCGAAGCGGGGTTACTGGAGCGCCCCCTCTTTTTTTGTCAGAGAGTTTGGTGGGGTTTCTCGCATTGGCTCTTCCCAGGCCCGGTTGTTGGGTGCGCTCCCACCCTGGCGCGCGCGAAGTTGGAAGTTGGGTTAATTGCCCGGGCGCGCACCTTCGCCAGGGTGGGCACCTTGGTGCGCAAACCTTGGCTGGGCTGCGCACCAGGGCGGGCTCAAGATGGCACCAGCATTCCCTTTTTCTCACTATCTTTCAAAACGGAAATTTTAAAATCTCGTTTTTTTTTTGCCTTTTATGGAAATTAGTGAAGGCATCGCATCAAAGGTGCGCACCTCGCTGCCCACCTTGGTGTGCTCCGAGGTGCCCACCACGGTGCGCAACGCCGGTGCGAACCCGGGAGCGCCCCGATGTGTGCTCCAAGGTGCGGCGTGCACGAAGTCGGACCCCGGTTTGCCCCGGGTGCGCACCTCGCGTGCACCTTGGTGCGCACACCTTGGCTGGGTTGCGCGGCCTGGTGGGCACCATGGTGCGCACCAAGGAGCGCTCCGAAGTGTGCTCCAAGGTGCGGCGTGCACGAAGTCGGAGCCCGGTTTGCCCCGGGTGCGCACCTTCGCCGCGGTGGGCACCATGGCGTGCACGAAGTCGGAGCCCGGTTTGCCCCGGGTGCGCACCTCGCGTGCACCTTCGCCGGGGTGGGCACCTCGGCTGGGTTGCGCGCCCTGGTGCGCACCAAGGAGCGCTCTGAAGTGTGCTCCAAGGTGCGGCGTGCACGAAGTCGGAGCCCGGTTTGCCCCGGGTGTGCACCTCGCGTGCACCTTCGCTGCGGTGGGCACCTTGGCTGGGTTGCGCGCCTTGGTGGGCACCATGCAGTGCACGAAGTCGGAGCCCGGTTTGCCCCGGGCGCGCACCTCCGCCAGGGTGGGCACCTTGGTGCGCACAACTTGCCTGGGCTGCGCACCAGGAAGGGCTCAAGATGGCACCCGCGTTCCGTTTTTTTCACTATCTTTCAGAACGGAAATTTTAAAATATCGTTTTTTTTTGCCTTTTCTGGAAATTAGTGAAGGCAGCGCATCAAAGGTGCGCAACGCTGGTGCGAACCTGGGAGCGCTCCGATGTGTGCTCCAAGGTGCGGCGTGCACGAAGTCGGACCCCGGTTTGCCCCGGGTGCGCACCTCGCGTGCACCTTGGTGCGCACACCTTGGCTGGGTTGCGCGCCCTGGTGGGCACCATGGTGCGCACCAAGGAGCGCTCCGAAGTGTGCTCCAAGGTGCGGCGTGCACGAAGTCGGAGCCCGGTTTGCCCCGGGTGCGCACCTCGCGTGCACCTTCGCCGCGGTGGGCACCATGGCGTGCACGAAGTCGGAGCCCGGTTTGCCCCGGGTGCGCACCTCGCGTGCACCTTCGCCGGGGTGGGCACCTTAGTGTGCAGACCTTGGCTGGGTTGCGCGCCCTGGTGGGCACCATGGTGCGCACCAAGGAGCGCTCCGAAGTGTGCTCCAAGGTGCGGCCTGCACGAAGTCGGAGCCCGGTTTGCCCCGGGTGTGCACCTCGGGTGGGCACCTTGGTGCGCATGCCTTGCCTGGGCTGCGCACCAGGGCGGGCTCAAGATGGCACCCGCGTTCCTTTTTTTTCACTATCTTTCAAAACGGAAATTTTAAAATCTCATTTTTTTTTGCCTTTTTCTGGAAATTAGTGAAGGCAGCGCATCAAAGGTGCGCACCTCGCTGCCCACCACGGTGCGCAACGCCGGTGGGCACCCGGGAGTGCTTCGAAGTGTGCTCCAAGGTGCTGCGTGCACGTTGTCGGAGCCCGGTTTGCCCCGGGTGCGCACCTCGCGTGCACCTTCGTCGGGGTGGGCACCTTGGCTGGGTTTGCCCCGGCTGCGCTCCGAAGCGGGGTTATTGGAGCGCCGCCTCTTTTTTTGTCGGAGCGTTTGGTGGGGTTTCTCGCATTGGCTCTTCCGAGGCCCGGTTGCCACCCTGGCGCGCACGAAGTCGGAAGTAGGGTTAATTGCCCGGGTGCGCACCTTTGCCAGGGTGGGCACCTTACCTGGGCTGCGCACCAGGGCGGGCTCAAGATGGCACGCGCGTTCCGTTTTTTTCACTATCTTTCAAAACGGAAATTTTAAAATCTCCTTTTTTTTTTGCCTTTTCTGGAAATTAGTGAAGGCAGCGCATCAAAGGTGCGCACCTCGCTGCCCACCTTGGTGTGCTCTGAGGTGCGCACCCGGGAGCGCTACGAAGTGTGCTCCAAGGTGCGGCGTGCACGTTGTCGGAGCCCGGTTTGCCCCGGGTGCGCACCTCGCCTGCACCTTGGCCGGGGTGGGCACCTTGGCTGGGTTTGCCCAGGGTGCGCTCCGAAGCGGGGTTACTGGAGCGCCCCCTCTTTTTTTGTCAGAGCGTTTGGTGGGGTTTCTCGCATTGGCTCTTCCCAGGCCCGGTTGTTGGGTGCGCTCCCACCCTGGCGCGCGCGAAGTTGGAAGTTGGGTTAATTGCCCGGGCGCGCACCTTCGCCAGGGTGGGCACCTTGGTGCGCACACCTTGGCTGGGCTGCGCACCAGGGCGGGCTCAAGATGGCACCAGCATTCCCTTTTTCTCACTATCTTTCAAAACGGAAATTTTAAAATCTCGTTTTTTTTTTGCCTTTTATGGAAATTAGTGAAGGCATCGCATCAAAGGTGCGCACCTCGCTGCCCACCTTGGTGTGCTCCGAGGTGCCCACCACGGTGCGCAACGCCGGTGCGAACCCGGGAGCGCCCCGATGTGTGCTCCAAGGTGCGGCGTGCACGAAGTCGGACCCCGGTTTGCCCCGGGTGCGCACCTCGCGTGCACCTTGGTGCGCACACCTTGGCTGGGTTGCGCGGCCTGGTGGGCACCATGGTGCGCACCAAGGAGCGCTCCGAAGTGTGCTCCAAGGTGCGGCGTGCACGAAGTCGGAGCCCGGTTTGCCCCGGGTACGCACCTCGCGTGCACCTTCGCCGGGGTGGGCACCTCGGCTGGGTTGCGCGCCCTGGTGCGCACCAAGGAGCGCTCCGAAGTGTGCTCCAAGGTGCGGCGTGCACGAAGTCGGAGCCCGGTTTGCCCCGGGTGCGCACCTTCGCCGCGGTGCGCACCATGGCGTGCACGAAGTCGGAGCCCGGTTTGCCCCGGGTGCGCACCTCGCGTGCACCTTCGGCGGGGTTGCGCGCCCTGGTGGGCACCATGGTGCGCACCAAGGAGCGCTCCGAAGTGTGCTCCAAGGTGCGGCGTGCACGAAGTCGGAGCCCGGTTTGCCCCGGGTGCGCACCTCGCGTGCACCTTCGGCGGGGTTGCGCGCCCTGGTGGGCACCATGGTGCGCACCAAGGAGCGCTCCGAAGTGTGCTCCAAGGTGCGGCGTGCACGAAGTCGGAGCCCGGTTTGCCCCGGGTGCGCACCTCGCGTGCACCTTCGCCGCGGTGGGCACCATGGCGTGCACGAAGTCGGAGCCCGGTTTGCCCCGGGTGCGCACCTCGCGTGCACCTTCGCCGGGGTGGGCACCTCGGCTGGGTTGCGCGCCCTGGTGCGCACCAAGGAGCGCTCCGAAGTGTGCTCCAAGGTGCGGCGTGCACGAAGTCGGAGCCCGGTTTGCCCCGGGTGCGCACCTCGCGTGCACCTTCGCCAGGGTGGGCACCTCGGTGCGCACACCTTCTCAATGTTTTCTTGCCTTTTCTGGAAATTGGTGAAGGCAGCGCATCAAAGGTGCGCACCTCGGTGTGCTCCGAGGTGCGAACCCGAGAGCGCTCCGAGGTGCCCACGAAGTCGAAAGTCGGGTTAATTGCATTGTTTTCCCCGGGTGCGCTCCGAGGTGCGCAACATCGGCGCGCACCAAGGAGGGCTCCGAAGTGTGCTCCAAGGTGCGCACGATGGCGTGCACCTCTGGTGCGCACGATTCGGAGCTCGGTTTGACCGGGGTGCGCACACCTTGGCTGGGTTGCGCACCTTTTGTGCGCTCCAAGGTGCGCACGAAGTCGGAGCTCGGTTTGCCCCGGGTGCGCACCTTCGCCAGGGTGCGCACCTTGATGCGCACGCCTTGGCTGGGCTGCGCACCTTGGTGGGCGCCATGGTGCGCACCTTTCGTGCGCTCCAAGGTGCGCACGAAGTCGGAGCTCGGTTTGCCCCGGGTGCGCACCTTGGTGGGCGCCATGGTGCACTCCGAGGTGCCCAAGATTGGTGCGCACCAAGGAGCGCTCCGAAGTGCGCTCCAAGGTGCGCGCGAAGTCGAAAGTTGGGTTAATTGTCCGGTTTGCCTCGGGTGCGCACCTTGCGTGCACCTTCGCCAGGGTGGGCGCCTTGGTGCGCACACCTTGGCTGGGCTGCGCACACCTTGGCACCCGCGTTTCCTTCATTTTAAATTTTTTTTTTTTACAATCTCTCAAGTGGGAAATTCTATAATCTCAACTTTTTTTGCCTTTTCAGGAAACTTTTGAATGGAGCGCATCATTGGTGCGCTCCGAAGTGTGCTCCAAAGCTCTCTCCAGCTGCGTGCACCTGCCCCGGCCGCGCACCCGGCCCCGCCCAGCTTCGCTCACCTGTCCCGGGCGTCTGGTGCGGAACCTTAGAGTAAGAAACATCACCGTGCACCTTGGCCAACGTGCGCGACTCGACCGAGCGCGCACTGGCCGAGGTGCACACCGATTTCACCTGGGTGCGCGCGCAGCACCTCGGGCGCACCGGGGTGCGCGCACAACGCCCGGGTTGCACCGTGGCCTGTGTGCTCGGGGCGCCTCGGGTGCGCGCTCGGTGTCGCCCCCGCGCGCGCGGTAGTGCGGGCAGCGCACCCCGGCCCGGCCCGGCCCCGACGAGAACGCAAACGGGCAAAAGGTTTATTCAAATAGCATTGCGACGCCCGGCGAAAAACTAAAAAAGGGTGCAACACCGGGACTTCCCGGGAGGTCACCCATCCCAGTACTACTCCGGCCCAAGCGCGCTTAACTGCGGAGTTCTGATGGGATCCGGTGCACTAACGCTGGTATGATCGCACCCGTTATGAGCTTGTCGCAGTGTGTACTTAGCAAACCGCGACCCACGTGCGAATCCACCCCGGCCACCCACCCCCGTCGAGGTGCACACCCTCCCTCGCGAAGTGCGCCCCGTTCGCCAAGTGTGAGCCCTGCCCGGGTGCGCGCACCTTGCTAGGGCGTCGGGTGTGCACCCGGCCCGGCCTACGTGCGTGCACCTGGAGGGGGCGTCGTGTGCGTGCAGTGTCCCGTCTGCAACGCGGTGCCCACACACCACCTCGGGCGCAACGACCTGCGCTCACATGTGGGCCGAGTGCACCTTGGTGCATGTTCGGGGCGCCTCGGGTGCACGCTCGATCTTGCCCCGGTGCACCAAGGCGCTCGGTTTGCCCCGGGTGCGCACTTGGTGCAAGGTGGGCACCCAAAATAGGGATCAAGCACCAAAACACAAGTTTCGGGATGCAAAATGGGACCCAAGGACCACAAATGCGTTCCAAGACCCATGATGGGTCCACGAGAACAAAAATGTGTTCCGAGACTTAATAAACAAATATTGGGTTTTAGGAGAAGAAACATGCTCTGATGCCCAAAACGAGAATCGACCCCGAAAAGGCCACAGGCCAAAAGTGGGATGCGAGACAAAAAAAAATGGGACCCGAGGACCAAAATTGGGTTCCCAGGTCGAAGACAGGGCAACCGGACAAGAAACGACCTCTAAGGCTCGAAATGAGTCCCGACGACTAAAACTTGACAAGAAGCACCCATCAGGCACCCAACTCGACACCCATGGGATGCCGACCCACCCGGGCTTCCACCTAGCACACCTTGGCACCCACCCACCCTCGCACCCAACCTCGCACCCAACTTAGCACCTTTGAACCCACATTGGCACTCACCCTGACCCTGGCACCTTGGAACCCACATTGGCACTCACCTTGACCCTGGCACCCACCTTTGCACTCACCTTGGGACCCACCCTGGCTCCCACCTCGGCACCCACCCAGACACCCACCTTGGTTCCTTGGCACCCACCTTGGATCCTTGGCACCCACCCCGACACCCACCTTGGCACGCAACTTGGCTACTTGCCACCCACCTTGGCTCCTTGACGCCCACCCCGACAACCACCCCGTGACCTACCCTGGCTAGGGTTGGTGCACACCCACCCTGGTGCCCACCTTGGCACCCACCCTATGACCCACCTTGGCACGCACCTTAGTACCCACCCCGTTACCCACCCTAGGACCCACCCCGTGACCCACCTTGGCCAGGGTGGGTGCCTTGGTGCGCACAACTTGCCTGGGCTGCACACCAGGGCGGGCTCAAGATGGCACCCGCGTTCCGTTTTTTTCACTATCTTTCAAAACGGAAATTTTAAAATCTCATTTTTTTCTTTTTTTTGCCTTTTCTGGAAATTAGTGAAGGCAGCGCATCAAAGGTGCGCAATGCTGGTGCGAACCCGGGAGCGCTCCGATGTGTGCTCCAAGGTGCGGCGTGCACGAAGTCCGAGCCCGGTTTGCCCCGGGTGCGCACCTCGCGTGCACCTTCGCCGGGGTGAGCACCTTGGCTGGGTTGCGCGCCCTGGTGCGTACCAAGGAGCGCTCTGAAGTGTGCTCCAAGGTGCGGCGTGCACGAAGTCGGAGCCCGGTTTGCCCCGGGTGTGCACCTCGGGTGCGCACCTCGCGTGCACCTTCGCTGCGGTGGGCACCTTGGCTGGGTTGCGCGCCTTGGTGGGCACCATGCAGTGCACGAAGTCGGAGCCCGGTTTGCCCCGGGCGCGCACCTCCGCCAGGGTGGGCACCTTGGTGCGCACAACTTGCCTGGGCTGCGCATCAGGAAGGGCTCAAGATGGCACCCGCGTTCCGTTTTTTTCACTATCTTTCAGAACGGAAATTTTAAAATATCGTTTTTTTTTGCCTTTTCTGGAAATTAGTGAAGGCAGCGCATCAAAGGTGCGCAACGCTGGTGCGAACCTGGGAGCGCTCCGATGTGTGCTCCAAGGTGCGGCGTGCACGAAGTCGGAGCCCGGTTTGCCTCGGGTGCGCCCTGGTGGGCACCATGGTGCGCACCAAGGAGCGCTCCGAAGTGTGCTCCAAGGTGCGGCCTGCACGAAGTCGGAGCCCGGTTTGCCCCGGGTGTGCACCTCGGGTGGGCACCTTGGTGCGCATGCCTTGCCTGGGCTGCGCACCAGGGCGGGCTCAAGATGGCACCCGCGTTCCTTTTTTTTCACTATCTTTCAAAACGGAAATTTTAAAATCTCATTTTTTTTTGCCTTTTTCTGGAAATTAGTGAAGGCAGCGCATCAAAGGTGCGCACCTCGCTGCCCACCACGGTGCGCAACGCCGGTGGGCACCCGGGAGTGCTTCGAAGTGTGCTCCAAGGTGCTGCGTGCACGTTGTCGGAGCCCGGTTTGCCCCGGGTGCGCACCTCGCGTGCACCTTCGTCGGGGTGGGCACCTTGGCTTGGTTTGCCCCGGCTGCGCTCCGAAGCGGGGTTATTGGAGCGCCGCCTCTTTTTTTGTCGGAGCGTTTGGTGGGGTTTCTCGCATTGGCTCTTCCGAGGCCCGGTTGCCACCCTGGCGCGCACGAAGTCGGAAGTAGGGTTAATTGCCCGGGTGCGCACCTTTGCCAGGGTGGCACCTTACCTGGGCTGCGCACCAGGGCGGGCTCAAGATGGCACGCGCGTTCCGTTTTTTTCACTATCTTTCAAAACGGAAATTTTAAAATCTCCTTTTTTTTTTGCCTTTTCTGGAAATTAGTGAAGGCAGCGCATCAAAGGTGCGCACCTCGCTGCCCACCTTGGTGTGCTCTGAGGTGCGCACCCGGGAGCGCTACGAAGTGTGCTCCAAGGTGCGGCGTGCACGTTGTCGGAGCCCGGTTTGCCCCGGGTGCGCACCTCGCCTGCACCTTGGCCGGGGTGGGCACCTTGGCTGGGTTTGCCCAGGGTGCGCTCCGAAGCGGGGTTACTGGAGCGCCCCCTCTTTTTTTGTCAGAGAGTTTGGTGGGGTTTCTCGCATTGGCTCTTCCCAGGCCCGGTTGTTGGGTGCGCTCCCACCCTGGCGCGCGCGAAGTTGGAAGTTGGGTTAATTGCCCGGGCGCGCACCTTCGCCAGGGTGGGCACCTTGGTGCGCAAACCTTGGCTGGGCTGCGCACCAGGGCTGGGCTCAAGATGGCACCAGCATTCCCTTTTTCTCACTATCTTTCAAAACGGAAATTTTAAAATCTCGTTTTTTTTTTGCCTTTTATGGAAATTAGTGAAGGCATCGCATCAAAGGTGCGCACCTCGCTGCCCACCTTGGTGTGCTCCGAGGTGCCCACCACGGTGCGCAACGCCGGTGCGAACCCGGGAGCGCCCCGATGTGTGCTCCAAGGTGCGGCGTGCACGAAGTCGGACCCCGGTTTGCCCCGGGTGCGCACCTCGCGTGCACCTTGGTGCGCACACCTTGGCTGGGTTGCGCGGCCTGGTGGGCACCATGGTGCGCACCAAGGAGCGCTCCGAAGTGTGCTCCAAGGTGCGGCGTGCACGAAGTCGGAGCCCGGTTTGCCCCGGGTGCGCACCTTCGCCGCGGTGGGCACCATGGCGTGCACGAAGTCGGAGCCCGGTTTGCCCCGGGTGCGCACCTCGCGTGCACCTTCGCCGGGGTGGGCACCTCGGCTGGGTTGCGCGCCCTGGTGCGCACCAAGGAGCGCTCTGAAGTGTGCTCCAAGGTGCGGCGTGCACGAAGTCGGAGCCCGGTTTGCCCCGGGTGTGCACCTCGCGTGCACCTTCGCTGCGGTGGGCACCTTGGCTGGGTTGCGCGCCTTGGTGGGCACCATGCAGTGCACGAAGTCGGAGCCCGGTTTGCCCCGGGCGCGCACCTCCGCCAGGGTGGGCACCTTGGTGCGCACAACTTGCCTGGGCTGCGCACCAGGAAGGGCTCAAGATGGCACCCGCGTTCCGTTTTTTTCACTATCTTTCAGAACGGAAATTTTAAAATATCGTTTTTTTTTGCCTTTTCTGGAAATTAGTGAAGGCAGCGCATCAAAGGTGCGCAACGCTGGTGCGAACCTGGGAGCGCTCCGATGTGTGCTCCAAGGTGCGGCGTGCACGAAGTCGGACCCCGGTTTGCCCCGGGTGCGCACCTCGCGTGCACCTTGGTGCGCACACCTTGGCTGGGTTGCGCGCCCTGGTGGGCACCATGGTGCGCACCAAGGAGCGCTCCGAAGTGTGCTCCAAGGTGCGGCGTGCACGAAGTCGGAGCCCGGTTTGCCCCGGGTGCGCACCTCGCGTGCACCTTCGCCGCGGTGGGCACCATGGCGTGCACGAAGTCGGAGCCCGGTTTGCCCCGGGTGCGCACCTCGCGTGCACCTTCGCCGGGGTGGGCACCTTAGTGTGCAGACCTTGGCTGGGTTGCGCGCCCTGGTGGGCACCATGGTGCGCACCAAGGAGCGCTCCGAAGTGTGCTCCAAGGTGCGGCCTGCACGAAGTCGGAGCCCGGTTTGCCCCGGGTGTGCACCTCGGGTGGGCACCTTGGTGCGCATGCCTTGCCTGGGCTGCGCACCAGGGCGGGCTCAAGATGGCACCCGCGTTCCTTTTTTTTCACTATCTTTCAAAACGGAAATTTTAAAATCTCATTTTTTTTTGCCTTTTTCTGGAAATTAGTGAAGGCAGCGCATCAAAGGTGCGCACCTCGCTGCCCACCACGGTGCGCAACGCCGGTGGGCACCCGGGAGTGCTTCGAAGTGTGCTCCAAGGTGCTGCGTGCACGTTGTCGGAGCCCGGTTTGCCCCGGGTGCGCACCTCGCGTGCACCTTCGTCGGGGTGGGCACCTTGGCTGGGTTTGCCCCGGCTGCGCTCCGAAGCGGGGTTATTGGAGCGCCGCCTCTTTTTTTGTCGGAGCGTTTGGTGGGGTTTCTCGCATTGGCTCTTCCGAGGCCCGGTTGCCACCCTGGCGCGCACGAAGTCGGAAGTAGGGTTAATTGCCCGGGTGCGCACCTTTGCCAGGGTGGGCACCTTACCTGGGCTGCGCACCAGGGCGGGCTCAAGATGGCACGCGCGTTCCGTTTTTTTCACTATCTTTCAAAACGGAAATTTTAAAATCTCCTTTTTTTTTTGCCTTTTCTGGAAATTAGTGAAGGCAGCGCATCAAAGGTGCGCACCTCGCTGCCCACCTTGGTGTGCTCTGAGGTGCGCACCCGGGAGCGCTACGAAGTGTGCTCCAAGGTGCGGCGTGCACGTTGTCGGAGCCCGGTTTGCCCCGGGTGCGCACCTCGCCTGCACCTTGGCCGGGGTGGGCACCTTGGCTGGGTTTGCCCAGGGTGCGCTCCGAAGCGGGGTTACTGGAGCGCCCCCTCTTTTTTTGTCAGAGCGTTTGGTGGGGTTTCTCGCATTGGCTCTTCCCAGGCCCGGTTGTTGGGTGCGCTCCCACCCTGGCGCGCGCGAAGTTGGAAGTTGGGTTAATTGCCCGGGCGCGCACCTTCGCCAGGGTGGGCACCTTGGTGCGCACACCTTGGCTGGGCTGCGCACCAGGGCGGGCTCAAGATGGCACCAGCATTCCCTTTTTCTCACTATCTTTCAAAACGGAAATTTTAAAATCTCGTTTTTTTTTTGCCTTTTATGGAAATTAGTGAAGGCATCGCATCAAAGGTGCGCACCTCGCTGCCCACCTTGGTGTGCTCCGAGGTGCCCACCACGGTGCGCAACGCCGGTGCGAACCCGGGAGCGCCCCGATGTGTGCTCCAAGGTGCGGCGTGCACGAAGTCGGACCCCGGTTTGCCCCGGGTGCGCACCTCGCGTGCACCTTGGTGCGCACACCTTGGCTGGGTTGCGCGGCCTGGTGGGCACCATGGTGCGCACCAAGGAGCGCTCCGAAGTGTGCTCCAAGGTGCGGCGTGCACGAAGTCGGAGCCCGGTTTGCCCCGGGTACGCACCTCGCGTGCACCTTCGCCGGGGTGGGCACCTCGGCTGGGTTGCGCGCCCTGGTGCGCACCAAGGAGCGCTCCGAAGTGTGCTCCAAGGTGCGGCGTGCACGAAGTCGGAGCCCGGTTTGCCCCGGGTGCGCACCTTCGCCGCGGTGCGCACCATGGCGTGCACGAAGTCGGAGCCCGGTTTGCCCCGGGTGCGCACCTCGCGTGCACCTTCGGCGGGGTTGCGCGCCCTGGTGGGCACCATGGTGCGCACCAAGGAGCGCTCCGAAGTGTGCTCCAAGGTGCGGCGTGCACGAAGTCGGAGCCCGGTTTGCCCCGGGTGCGCACCTCGCGTGCACCTTCGGCGGGGTTGCGCGCCCTGGTGGGCACCATGGTGCGCACCAAGGAGCGCTCCGAAGTGTGCTCCAAGGTGCGGCGTGCACGAAGTCGGAGCCCGGTTTGCCCCGGGTGCGCACCTCGCGTGCACCTTCGCCGCGGTGGGCACCATGGCGTGCACGAAGTCGGAGCCCGGTTTGCCCCGGGTGCGCACCTCGCGTGCACCTTCGCCGGGGTGGGCACCTCGGCTGGGTTGCGCGCCCTGGTGCGCACCAAGGAGCGCTCCGAAGTGTGCTCCAAGGTGCGGCGTGCACGAAGTCGGAGCCCGGTTTGCCCCGGGTGCGCACCTCGCGTGCACCTTCGCCAGGGTGGGCACCTCGGTGCGCACACCTTCTCAATGTTTTCTTGCCTTTTCTGGAAATTGGTGAAGGCAGCGCATCAAAGGTGCGCACCTCGGTGTGCTCCGAGGTGCGAACCCGAGAGCGCTCCGAGGTGCCCACGAAGTCGAAAGTCGGGTTAATTGCATTGTTTTCCCCGGGTGCGCTCCGAGGTGCGCAACATCGGCGCGCACCAAGGAGGGCTCCGAAGTGTGCTCCAAGGTGCGCACGATGGCGTGCACCTCTGGTGCGCACGATTCGGAGCTCGGTTTGACCGGGGTGCGCACACCTTGGCTGGGTTGCGCACCTTTTGTGCGCTCCAAGGTGCGCACGAAGTCGGAGCTCGGTTTGCCCCGGGTGCGCACCTTCGCCAGGGTGCGCACCTTGATGCGCACGCCTTGGCTGGGCTGCGCACCTTGGTGGGCGCCATGGTGCGCACCTTTCGTGCGCTCCAAGGTGCGCACGAAGTCGGAGCTCGGTTTGCCCCGGGTGCGCACCTTGGTGGGCGCCATGGTGCACTCCGAGGTGCCCAAGATTGGTGCGCACCAAGGAGCGCTCCGAAGTGCGCTCCAAGGTGCGCGCGAAGTCGAAAGTTGGGTTAATTGTCCGGTTTGCCTCGGGTGCGCACCTTGCGTGCACCTTCGCCAGGGTGGGCGCCTTGGTGCGCACACCTTGGCTGGGCTGCGCACACCTTGGCACCCGCGTTTCCTTCATTTTAAATTTTTTTTTTTTACAATCTCTCAAGTGGGAAATTCTATAATCTCAACTTTTTTTGCCTTTTCAGGAAACTTTTGAATGGAGCGCATCATTGGTGCGCTCCGAAGTGTGCTCCAAAGCTCTCTCCAGCTGCGTGCACCTGCCCCGGCCGCGCACCCGGCCCCGCCCAGCTTCGCTCACCTGTCCCGGGCGTCTGGTGCGGAACCTTAGAGTAAGAAACATCACCGTGCACCTTGGCCAACGTGCGCGACTCGACCGAGCGCGCACTGGCCGAGGTGCACACCGATTTCACCTGGGTGCGCGCGCAGCACCTCGGGCGCACCGGGGTGCGCGCACAACGCCCGGGTTGCACCGTGGCCTGTGTGCTCGGGGCGCCTCGGGTGCGCGCTCGGTGTCGCCCCCCGCGCGCGCGGTAGTGCGGGCAGCGCACCCCGGCCCGGCCCGGCCCCGACGAGAACGCAAACGGGCAAAAGGTTTATTCAAATAGCATTGCGACGCCCGGCGAAAAACTAAAAAAGGGTGCAACACCGGGACTTCCCGGGAGGTCACCCATCCCAGTACTACTCCGGCCCAAGCGCGCTTAACTGCGGAGTTCTGATGGGATCCGGTGCACTAACGCTGGTATGATCGCACCCGTTATGAGCTTGTCGCAGTGTGTACTTAGCAAACCGCGACCCACGTGCGAATCCACCCCGGCCACCCACCCCCGTCGAGGTGCACACCCTCCCTCGCGAAGTGCGCCCCGTTCGCCAAGTGTGAGCCCTGCCCGGGTGCGCGCACCTTGCTAGGGCGTCGGGTGTGCACCCGGCCCGGCCTACGTGCGTGCACCTGGAGGGGGCGTCGTGTGCGTGCAGTGTCCCGTCTGCAACGCGGTGCCCACACACCACCTCGGGCGCAACGACCTGCGCTCACATGTGGGCCGAGTGCACCTTGGTGCATGTTCGGGGCGCCTCGGGTGCACGCTCGATCTTGCCCCGGTGCACCAAGGCGCTCGGTTTGCCCCGGGTGCGCACTTGGTGCAAGGTGGGCACCCAAAATAGGGATCAAGCACCAAAACACAAGTTTCGGGATGCAAAATGGGACCCAAGGACCACAAATGCGTTCCAAGACCCATGATGGGTCCACGAGAACAAAAATGTGTTCCGAGACTTAATAAACAAATATTGGGTTTTAGGAGAAGAAACATGCTCTGATGCCCAAAACGAGAATCGACCCCGAAAAGGCCACAGGCCAAAAGTGGGATGCGAGACAAAAAAAAATGGGACCCGAGGACCAAAATTGGGTTCCCAGGTCGAAGACAGGGCAACCGGACAAGAAACGACCTCTAAGGCTCGAAATGAGTCCCGACGACTAAAACTTGACAAGAAGCACCCATCAGGCACCCAACTCGACACCCATGGGATGCCGACCCACCCGGGCTTCCACCTAGCACACCTTGGCACCCACCCACCCTCGCACCCAACCTCGCACCCAACTTAGCACCTTTGAACCCACATTGGCACTCACCCTGACCCTGGCACCTTGGAACCCACATTGGCACTCACCTTGACCCTGGCACCCACCTTTGCACTCACCTTGGGACCCACCCTGGCTCCCACCTCGGCACCCACCCAGACACCCACCTTGGTTCCTTGGCACCCACCTTGGATCCTTGGCACCCACCCCGACACCCACCTTGGCACGCAACTTGGCTACTTGCCACCCACCTTGGCTCCTTGACGCCCACCCCGACAACCACCCCGTGACCTACCCTGGCTAGGGTTGGTGCACACCCACCCTGGTGCCCACCTTGGCACCCACCCTATGACCCACCTTGGCACGCACCTTAGTACCCACCCCGTTACCCACCCTAGGACCCACCCCGTGACCCACCTTGGCCAGGGTGGGTGCACCCACCCTGGTGCCCACCTTGGCACCCACCCATCCTAGCACCCAGCCTGTGACCGGGCTTGGAACCCAACCTTGCACCCGCACCCGTCTTGGCCAGTGTGGGTGCGCACCCATCCTGGCACCCACGTTGTGACACACCCTTTAACCCACGCACCCTAGCACCCACGTTGGCACCCACCTTGGAACCCAACCTAGCAACTTGGCACCCACCCCGTGACCCACCTTGGCATCCACCATAGCAGTCGCCGACTTGGCACCCACCTCGGCACCCACCTTGACACTTGTGGACCCACCTTGCCACTCACCCTAGCATCGACCCATCCTAGCACCCACCCTGGCACCTTTGCACCCTAGCACTCACCCATCCTAGCACCTAACCTGTGACCCACCTTGACACTCACCCTCGCACCCACCTTGGAACCCAACCTAGCACCCACCCACCCTGACACCAACCCTAGCACCTACCCACCCTTGCACCCACCCTGTGACCCATCTTGGCACCCACCCATCCTACCACTCAACCTATCACCCACCTTCTCACCCACCTTGGCATCCACCTTAGCACCCACCCACACTGGCACCTTGGCACCCACCTCGGGCAAGGTGGGTGCACACCCACCCTGGCACCCAATTTAGAACCCACCGAGCATGTTACCCACCTTGGCACCCACATTGCAGCCCACCCTAGTACCCACCCTATGACCCACATTGGCATCCACACCCTAGCACCCAGGCACCTCGACACCCGCCTTGACACCCACCCTAGCACTGAACCTGTGACCCACCTTGGAACTCACCCTAGAACCCACCCACCCTGTGAACCACCTTGGCATCCACCTTAGCACCCACCCACCTTGGCACCCACTCTAGCACTCACCCATCCTAACACCCAACTTGTTACCCACCTTGGCACCCGCCCTCGCGTCCACCTTGAAACCCACCCTAGCACCCACCCACGCAGGAGCCCACCTTGGCACCCAACCTAACACCCACGCATCCTGGCACCCAACTTGTGACCCACCTTGGAACCCACCCTAGTACCCACCTTTGAACCCACTATATCACCAACCCACCTTGGCACCCACCCTATGACCCTCTTTGGAATCCACCCTAGCACGCACCCACCCTGGCACCCACCATGGAGCGCACCCTAGCACCCACCCACCTCGGCACGCACCTCAACACCCACCTTGGTGTGCGCACTGCGCCAACCTCTCAAAGACCCTATGTGGTGCGCTCCAAAGTGTACACCTTTGGTGCGCTCCAAGGTGCGCACCTTTGGTGCACACCGAGGTGCACACCAAAGTGTGCACCGAGGTGAGCACCAAAGTGCACTCCAGGGTGCACACCAAGGCGTGCACCTTTGGTGCGGTCAATGCAAACGAATTCGGAAGTTGGGGTCGATGTCCTAATCGCTGCTGCAGACTACACGTATGAGAATCGGACAAATAGCTTTATATAGGGGAGGTGTTGCGTTTGATGGGTCGACTCCCCTGGTTGTGTGCACTGCACCAACTTCAAAGACCCTGTCTTGTTTAAGAAGTCAAAAGTTGGGGTGGATGTCCTAATCATTGCTGCAGTCTACGCATGTATGAGAATCAGACAAATAGCTTATATAGGGGAGGTGTTGCATTCGGTGGGTTGACTCCCCTGGTTGTGCGCACTGCGCCAACCTCAAAGACCCCGCATAGCAGAAGAAGTCGGAAGTCGGATTTTGGTGAGCACCAAGGCGTGCACCTTTGGTGCGGTCAACGCAGACGAATTCAGAAGTTGGGGTGGATGTCCTAATCGTTGTTGCAGGCTACACATGTATGAGAATCAGACAAATAGCTTATATAGGGGAGGTGTTGGGTTTGATGGGTCAACTCCCTTGGTTGTGCGCATTACGCCAACCTCAAAGACCTTGTTTTCGTTAAGAAGTCAAAAGTTGGGGTCAATGTCCTAATGGCTCCTGCAGGCTACACATGTATGAGAATCGGACAAATAGCTTATATAGGGGAGGTGTTGGGTTTGATGGGTCGACTCCCCTGGTTGTGCGCATTACGTCAACCTCAAAGACCTTGTTTTCGTTAAGAAGTCAAAAGTTGGGGTCGATGTCCTAATTGCTCCTGTAGACTACACATGTATGAGAATCAGACAAATAGCTTATATAGGGGAGGTGTTGGGTTTGATGGGTTGACTCCCCTAGTTGTTCGCATTACACCAACCTCAAAGACCTTGTTTTCGTTTAGAAGCCGAAAGTTGGGGTCGATGTCCTAATTGCTCCTGCAGGCTACGCATGTATGAGAATCAGACAAATAGCTTATATAGGGGAGGTGTTGGGTTTGATGGGTCGACTCCCCTGGTTGTGCGCATTGCGCCAACCTCAAAGACCCTGCATTGCGGATGAAGTCGAAAGTCAGAGTTTGGTGTGCTACAAGGTGTGGTCGAAGGTGCTCACCTAGGTGTGCACCTTTGGAGCACAGGAAAAGTGCCCTCCAAAAGTGCGCACCTTTGGAGTGCACAAAAGTGCCCTCCAAAAGTGCGCACCTTTGGAGCGCAGAAAAGTGCCCTCCAAAAAGTGCCCTCCAAAAGTGCGCACCTTTGGAGCGCAGAAAAGTGCCCTCCAAAAAGTGCCCTCCAAAAGTGCGCACCTTTGGAGCGCAGAAAAGTGCCCTCCAAAAAGTGCCCTCCAAAAGTGCGCACCTTTGGAGCGCAGAAAAGTGCCCTCCAAAAGTGCGCACCTTTGGAGCGCAGAAAAGTGCCCTCCAAAAAGTGCCCTCCAAAAGTGCGCACCTTTGGAGCGCAGAAAAGTGCCCTCCAAAAAGTGCCCTCCAAAAGTGCGCACCTTTGGAGCGCAGAAAAGTGCCCTCCAAAAAGTGCCCTCCAAAAGTGCGCACCTTTGGAGCGCAGAAAAGTGCCCTCCAAAAAGTGCCCTCCAAAAGTGCGCACCTTTGGAGCGCAGAAAAGTGCCCTCCAAAAAGTGCCCTCCAAAAGTGCGCACCTTTGGAGCGCAGAAAAGTGCCCTCCAAAAGTGCGCACCTTTGGAGCGCACAAAAGTGCCCTCCAAAAGTGCGCACTTTTGGTGCGCACCAAGGCGCTGGTTCGGTCGTTGCAGGCGAGTTCGGAAGTTGGGGTCGATGTCCTGAGCGGAGGTGCAAACTACACAGGTGTCGGAATCGGACAAATAGCTTATATAGGGGAGGTGTATGCTTCGATGGGTCGACTCCCCAGGTTGAGCGCACCGCGCCAACCTCAAAGACCCTACGGTATGGATGAAGTCGGAAGTTGGGTCCGATGACCAATTCGATTAGTAGGTATGCTCATGAGGTCGGAATTTGGGTCCGATGACCTGCCATGTGCAGGAAGGCGAATGTTGACACTGTGCGTTGCAAGGTGCACACCAAGGCGCTGGTGCGGTCTTTTTAGTCGAGTTCGGAAGTTGGGGTCGATGTCCTGATCGGAGGTGCAAGCTACACAGGTGTGGGAATCGGACAAATAGCTTATATAGGGGAGGTGTATGCTTCGTTGGGTCGACTCCCCGGGTTGAGCGCACCGCGCCAACCTCAAAGACCCTACGGTATGGATGAAGTCGGAAGTTGGGTCCGATGACCGATTCGATATGTAGGCATACTCGCGAGGTCGGAATTTGGGTCCGATGACCTGCCACGTGCAGGAAGGCGAATGTTGGCACTGTGCGTTGCAAGGTGCGCACCAAGGCGCTGGTTCGGTCGTTGGAGGCGAGTTCGGAAGTTGGGGTCGATGTCTTGATCGGAGGTGCAAACTACACAGGTGTGGGAATCGGACAAATAGCTTATATAGGGGAGGTGTATGCTTCGTTGGGTCGACTCCCCGGGTTGAGCGCACCGCGCCAACCTCAAAGACCCTACGGTATGGATGAAGTCGGAAGTTGGGTCCGATGACCGATTCGATATGTAGGCATACTCGCGAGGTCGGAATTTGGGTCCGATGACCTGCCATGTGCAGGAAGGCGAATGTTGGGACTGTGCGTCGCAAGGTGCGCACCAAGGCGCTGGTGCCGTCGTTGCAGTCGAGTTCGGAAGTTGGGGTCGATGTCCTGGTCAGAGGTGCAAACTACACAGGTGTGGGAATCGGACAAATAGCTTATATAGGGGAGGTGTATGCTTCGATGGGTCGACTCCCTGGGTTGAGCGCACCGCGCCAACCTCAAAGACCCTACAGTATGGATGAAGTCGGAAGTTGGGTCCGATGACCGATTCGATACGTAGGCATATTGGCGAGGTCTGAATTTGTGTCCGATGACCTGCCATGCGCAGGAAGGCGGAATTTGGGTCCGATGACCGAGTTGATGGCGTGCCATGCGCAGAAAGGCGGAATTTGGGTCCGATGACCGAGTTGATGTTGATGGCCCGCCATGCACAGGAAGGCGGAATTTGGGTCCGATGACCGATTTGAAGGCGTGCCATACGCAAAAAGGCGGAGTTTGGGTCCGATGACCGAGTTGATATTGATGGCCCGCCATGCGCAGGAAGGCGGAATTTGGGTCCGATGACCTGACATACGCATGGAGTCCGACTCGGGGGCCGATGTTCGATTCGATGACTTGCATTGTGGGTAAAGTCGGAAGTTGTGGTCTTTGACCCGATTCGATGACCAGACTTCGGCTGCTTGAGAATCGGACAAATAACTTATATAGGGGAGGTAGTGTTCTCGAGCATCCTCCCCCCGTGCCCGTTTATGTCGATTGATGCTGGTGCTCGACTGGTTGGAGCGCTCGGATGCAAAAATCTTGCACCAGGATTTATCGATTGTGATGGACACGGCAAGTCTCCTGATTGCTATGCAGGAGCTCATCGTGAATCTCTATGCGGCCTTGGTATGGACTCGACCTGCGGAATGGTTCGGCAATGGTAGTCGCTCCAACACGTCCTTGCAATGGCCACAGAGGTGATTCGACTAGAGCTCCAGTCTAGCTTTTGGGTTGCTTGGCGGACTGGTATAGCCGCGATCGAGTTCCGGCCATGAACGTTTTAGATAGCTCTTGGGCTTTCTGGGACGGAAGTCGGAAGTTTGGGCTGTTGTCCGATTTGATGACCATTCTTCGGATGTGTGAGAATCGGACAAATAACTTATATAGGGGACTGTGTTGTCTCACGCAGCCCCCTCCGTGCCCCTCTATCTCGACCGATGTTGGTGCTTGAAAGGGTTGGGATCGCTCGGATTTATAAACGTGCACCACCATTTGTCGAGTGTGAGGGACGCGGCAGGTCTCCTAAATGCTATGCGGGCGCTCTCTGAGAATCTCTATCCGGCCTCGACACAGACTAGTCTTGCTGAATGGTTTGGCACTGGTAGTCGATCCAACACGTCGTTGTTGTGGCCGCCTAGGCGATTCGATTCGAGCCCCCGTCTAGCTTTTGGGTTGCTTGGCGGATTTTGCCCTATCCGCAAGTGAGCTCGGTCCCTAAACGTTCGAGAAACCCGATTGCTATGCGCCGACTCTCTTTCTTGCGAGCCTCCATCTAGCTTTTGGGTCTCTACGGAACGGAAGTCGGAATCTGGGACCGTTGTTTGATTCGACGAGGCAGACTACGGTTGTGCGAGAATCGGACAAATAACTTATATAGGGGAGGTGTTGACTGGAGCATTCTCCCCCGTGCCCCTCTAACTCGACCAATGCTGGCGCTCGAACGGTGGTAGCGCTCGGATTTTCATTGAGCGCCAGCATTGGTCGATTTAGAGGGGCATGCGAGATTCCCGAATGCTATGCGAGGGCTCTAACGGAAATGTCTATTGGTTTCGGTATGGATGCAATTGCGAGTGGTTCGGCAAAGGTAGTCGTTCCGATGCGTCCATGTCGTGGCCAAATCGATAATTCGATTTGAGCCCTCGTATAGCATTTGGGTCTCTCGATGTGATTCCGCATTCCAGTCCCTTTGGGCACTGCTTGAGCCGCATCCCAGGGGGTTCCCTTCCCAATAATCTGCCTCGCAACCCGATTGCTATGCGGTGAGGCTCCTCGGCCGCCTCGGAACTATCTGTGTATCAGACGCATCGCGGGATAAGGGGTTGGCAACGGTAGTCGCCCCAAGCGCGTCCGATGCTTGGACCATTCCGAGGCGGCCCTGAAGCCTCTTCCGTCTAGCCGTTGGGTCCTTCTCGCCGCATCCCTCGCCTCGCACCCCGATTGCTATGCGGTGAGGCTCCTCGGCCGCCTCGGAACTATCTGTGTATCGGACGCGTCGCGGGATAAGGGGTTGTCACTGGTAGTCGCCCCAAGCGCGTCCGATGCTTGGACCATTCCGAGGCGGCCCTGAAGCCTCTTCCGTCTAGCCGTTGGGTCCTTCTCGCCGCATCCCTCGCCTCGCACCCCGATTGCTATGCGGTGAGGCTCCTCGGCCGCCTCGGAACTATCTGTGTATCGGACGCGTCGCGGGATAAGGGGTTGTCATTGGTAGTCGCCCCAAGCGCGTCCGATGCTTGGACCATTCCGAGGCGGCCCTGAAGCCTCTTCCGTCTAGCCGTTGGGTCCTTCTCGCCGCATCCCTCGCCTCGCACCCCGATTGCTATGCGGTGAGGCTCCTCGGCCGCCTCGGAACTATCTGTGTATCGGACGCGTCGCGGGATAAGGGGTTGTCACTGGTAGTCGCCCCAAGCGCGTCCGATGCTTGGACCATTCCGAGGCGGCCCTGAAGCCTCTTCCGTCTAGCCGTTGGGTCCTTCTCGCCGCATCCCTCGCCTCGCACCCCGATTGCTATGCGGTGAGGCTCCTCGGCCGCCTCGGAACTATCTGTGTATCGGACGCGTCGCGGGATAAGGGGTTGTCACTGGTAGTCGCCCCAAGCGCGTTCGATGCTTGGACCATTCCGAGGCGGCCCTGAAGCCTCTTCCGTCTAGCCGTTGGGTCCTTCTCGCCGCATCCCTCGCCTCGCACCCCGATTGCTATGCGGTGAGGCTCCTCGGCCGCCTTGGAACTATCTGTGTATCGGACGCGTCGCGGGATAAGGGGTTGTCACTGGTAGTCGCCCCAAGCGCGTCCGATGCTTAGACCATTCCGAGGCGGACCCGAAGCCTCTTCCGTCTAGCCGTTGGGTCCTTCTCGCCGCATCCTTCGCCTCGCACCCCGATTGCTATGCGGTGAGGCTCCTCGGCCGCCTCGGAACTATCTGTGTATCGGACGCGTCGCGGGATAAGGGGTTGTCACTGGTAGTCGCCCCAAGCGCGTCCGATGCTTGGACCATTCCGAGGCGGACCCGAAGCCTCTTCCGTCTAGCCGTTGGGTCCTTCTCGCCGCATCCCTCGCCTCGCACCCCGATTGCTATGCGGTGAGGCTCCTCGGCCGCCTTGGAACTATCTGTGTATCGGACGCGTCGCGGGATAAGGGGTTGTCACTGGTAGTCGCCCCAAGCGCGTCCGATGCTTGGACCATTCCGAGGCGGACCCGAAGCCTCTTCCGTCTAGCCGTTGGGTCCTTCTCGCCGCATCCCTCGCCTCGCACCCCGATTGCTATGCGGTGAGGCTCCTCGGCCGCCTTGGAACTATCTGTGTATCGGACGCGTCGCGGGATAAGGGGTTGTCACTGGTAGTCGCCCCAAGCGCGTCCGATGCTTGGACCATTCCGAGGCGGCCCCGAAGCCTCTTCCGTGTAGCCGTTGGGTCCTTCTCGCCGCATCCCTCGCCTCGCACCCCGATTGCTATGCGGTGAGGCTCCTCGGCCGCCTTGGAACTATCTGTGTATCGGACGCGTCGCGGGATAAGGGGTTGTCACTGGTAGTCGCCCCAAGCGCGTCCGATGCTTGGACCATTCCGAGGCGGCCCCGAAGCCTCTTCCGTGTAGCCGTTGGGTCCTTCTCGCCGCATCCCTCGCCTCGCACCCCGATTGCTATGCGGTGAGGCTCCTCGGCCGCCTTGGAACTATCTGTGTATCGGACGCGTCGCGGGATAAGGGGTTGTCACTGGTAGTCGCCCCAAGCGCGTCCGATGCTTGGACCATTCCGAGGCGGACCTGAAGCCTCTTCCCTCTAGCCGTTGGGGCTTTCTCGCCGCATCCCTCGCCTCGCACCCTGATTGCTATGCTGTGAGGCTCCTCGGCCGCCTTGGAACTATCTGTGTATCGGACGCATCGCGGGATAAGGGGTTGGCAGTGGTAGTCGCCCCAAGCGCATCCGATGCTTGGACCATTCCGAGGCGGCCCTGCAGCCTCTTCCGTCTAGCCGTTGGGGCCATCTCGCCGCATCCCCCACCTCGCACCACGATTGCTATGCGGTGAGGCTCCTTGGCCGCCTCGGAACTATCTGTGTATCGGACGCATCGCGGGATAAGGGGTTGTCACTGGTAGTCGCCCCAAGCGCGTCCGATGCTTGGACTATTCCGAGGCGGCCCTGCAGCCTCTTCCGTCTAGCCGTTGGGGCCATCTCGCTGCATCCCCCACCTCCTCGGCCGCCTCGGAACTATCTGTGTATCGAACGCATCGCGGGATAAGGGGTTGGCAGTGGTAGTCGCCCCAAGCGCGTCCGATGCTTGGACTATTCCGAGGCAGCCCTGCAGCCTCTTCCGTCTAGCCTTTGGGGCCATCTCGCCGCATCCCTCGCCTCGCACCCCGATTGCTATGCGGTGAGGCTCCTCGGCCGCCTGGGAACTATCTTCGTATCGGACGCATCGCGGGATAAGGGGTTGTCACTGGTAGTCGCCCCAAGCGCGTCCGATGCTTGGACTATTCCGAGGCGGCCCTGTGGCCTCTTCCGTCTAGCCGTTGGGGCCATCTCGCCGCATCCCCCACCTCGCACCCCGATTGCTATGCGGTGAGGCTCTTCGGCCGCCTTGGAACTATCTTCGTATCGGACGCATTGCGGGATAAGGGGTTGTCACTGGTAGTGGCCCCAAGCGCGTCCGATGCTTGGACTATTCCGAGGCGGCCCTGCAGCCTCTTCCGTCTAGCCGTTGGGGCCATCTCGCCGCATCCCCCACCTCGCACCCCGATTGCTATGCGGTGAGGCTCCTCGGCCGCCTTGGAACTATCTTCGTATCGGACGCATCGCGGGATAAGGGGTTGTCACTGGTAGTCGCCCCAAGCGCGTCCGATGCTTGGACTATTCCGACGCGGCCCTGTGGCCTCTTCCGTCTAGCCGTTGGGGCCATCTCGCCGCATCCCCCACCTCGCACCCCGATTGCTATGCGGTGAGGCTCCTCGGCCGCCTTGGAACCATCTTCGTATCGGACGCATCGCGGGATAGGGGGCTGTCACTGGTAGTCGCCCCAAGCGTGTCCGATGCTTGGACCATTCCTAGGCGGCCCTGAAGCCTCTTCCGTCTAGCCGTTGGGGCCTTCCCGCCCCATCCCTCGCCTCGCACCCCCGATTGCTATGCGGTGAGGCTCCTCGGCCGCCTTGGAACCATCTGTGTATCGGACGCATCGCGGGATAAGGGGTTGGCACTGGCAGTCGCCCCAAGCGCGTCCGATGCTTGGACCATTCCGAGGTGGCCCTGAAGCCTCTTCCGTCTAGCCGTTGGGGCCTTCCCGCCCCATCCCTCGCCTCGCACCCCGATTGATATGCGGTGAGGCTCCTCGGCCGCCTTGGAACTATCTGTGTATCGGACGCATCGCGGGATAAGGGGTTGGCACTGGTAGTCGTCCCAATCGCATCCGATGCTTGGACCATTCCGAGGCGGCCCTGCAGCCTCTTCCGTTTAGCCGTCGGGGCCTTCCCGCCGCATCCCTCGCCTCGCATCCCGATTCCTATGCGGTGAGTCTTCTCGGCCGCCGCGGAACTATACCTGTTATTGCTACTGCATCCTTCGGCTGGTAACCTCCTCTGCCGCCTTGGAACGTTCTCTTTGTCGGACGCGTCGCGGGATAAGGGGTTGGCACTGGTAGTCGCCCCAAGCGCGCCCGATGCATAGACCGCTCCGAGTCGACCTTGCTTTCAGCCTCTCACATGCATAGACCTCTCTGAGTCGACCCTGCAGCCTCTCACGTTTAGCCTTTGGAATCTCGCCTCACAACATGATTGCTATCCTTGATGCATCCCTTGCCTCGAGCCCTGATTGCTTTCTTGGCTGCATCCCTCCTCTCCTCACAGCCCGGTTGTCATCACTGCTTCATCCGTCGCTTCATGCATTCTGGCTGCTGGGCCCTTCCCACCGCACACCTCGATTGCTATCTCTTCTGCATCACACACCCCGATTGCTATCTCTGCTACATCCCTCGGCTCTCACTTCTGCATCCTTCGCCTCACACCTCGATTGCTATCAATGCTGCATCCGTAACCTCACACCCCGATTGCTATGCGGGGAGGCTCCTTGGCCACCTTGGAAATTTCTGTGTGTCGGACGCACCGCGGGATAAGGGGTTGGCACTGGTAGTCGCCCCAAGTGCGCCCGATTCTTAGACCGCTTCGAGGTGACCTCGTAGCCTCTTTCGTCCAGGCTTCCTGCCTTCAACGCCCTTTTTACACCTCGATTGCTATGCGCGGGCTCGTTGGCGTCTATCACCTCTCTGCGAAGAGTGGCACGATGATTGTTGGGGTAAATCGTAGCAGTCCGATCTCTGGCCTTGGGCCATTGTGAGGGCTGATCGATTTCCTGTGCGCATCTCGTGTTCGCCCAGTAACAGACTCGACGACTTGTAATCGGTCTTGTTCCCGATTGTTCCTGGAGGTAGTCTTCGGAACTCTT
>NW_026729263.1:107500-122493 GCF_030272615.1 Cryptomeria japonica
CCTTCGCCGGGGTGGGCACCTTGGTGTGCAGACCTTGGCTGGGTTGCGCGCCCTGGTGGGCACCATGGTGCGCACCAAGGAGCGCTCCGAAGTGTGCTCCAAGGTGCGGCCTGCACGAAGTCGGAGCCCGGTTTGCCCCGGGTGTGCACCTCGGGTGGGCACCTTGGTGCGCATGCCTTGCCTGGGCTGCGCACCAGGGCGGGCTCAAGATGGCACCCGCGTTCCTTTTTTTTCACTATCTTTCAAAACGGAAATTTTAAAATCTCATTTTTTTTTGCCTTTTTCTGGAAATTAGTGAAGGCAGCGCATCAAAGGTGCGCACCTCGCTGCCCACCACGGTGCGCAACGCCGGTGGGCACCCGGGAGTGCTTCGAAGTGTGCTCCAAGGTGCTGCGTGCACGTTGTCGGAGCCCGGTTTGCCCCGGGTGCGCACCTCGCGTGCACCTTCGTCGGGGTGGGCACCTTGGCTGGGTTTGCCCCGGCTGCGCTCCGAAGCGGGGTTATTGGAGCGCCGCCTCTTTTTTTGTCGGAGCGTTTGGTGGGGTTTCTCGCATTGGCTCTTCCGAGGCCCGGTTGCCACCCTGGCGCGCACGAAGTCGGAAGTAGGGTTAATTGCCCGGGTGCGCACCTTTGCCAGGGTGGGCACCTTACCTGGGCTGCGCACCAGGGCGGGCTCAAGATGGCACGCGCGTTCCGTTTTTTTCACTATCTTTCAAAACGGAAATTTTAAAATCTCCTTTTTTTTTTGCCTTTTCTGGAAATTAGTGAAGGCAGCGCATCAAAGGTGCGCACCTCGCTGCCCACCTTGGTGTGCTCTGAGGTGCGCACCCGGGAGCGCTACGAAGTGTGCTCCAAGGTGCGGCGTGCACGTTGTCGGAGCCCGGTTTGCCCCGGGTGCGCACCTCGCCTGCACCTTGGCCGGGGTGGGCACCTTGGCTGGGTTTGCCCAGGGTGCGCTCCGAAGCGGGGTTACTGGAGCGCCCCCTCTTTTTTTGTCAGAGCGTTTGGTGGGGTTTCTCGCATTGGCTCTTCCCAGGCCCGGTTGTTGGGTGCGCTCCCACCCTGGCGCGCGCGAAGTTGGAAGTTGGGTTAATTGCCCGGGCGCGCACCTTCGCCAGGGTGGGCACCTTGGTGCGCACACCTTGGCTGGGCTGCGCACCAGGGCGGGCTCAAGATGGCACCAGCATTCCCTTTTTCTCACTATCTTTCAAAACGGAAATTTTAAAATCTCGTTTTTTTTTTGCCTTTTATGGAAATTAGTGAAGGCATCGCATCAAAGGTGCGCACCTCGCTGCCCACCTTGGTGTGCTCCGAGGTGCCCACCACGGTGCGCAACGCCGGTGCGAACCCGGGAGCGCCCCGATGTGTGCTCCAAGGTGCGGCGTGCACGAAGTCGGACCCCGGTTTGCCCCGGGTGCGCACCTCGCGTGCACCTTGGTGCGCACACCTTGGCTGGGTTGCGCGGCCTGGTGGGCACCATGGTGCGCACCAAGGAGCGCTCCGAAGTGTGCTCCAAGGTGCGGCGTGCACGAAGTCGGAGCCCGGTTTGCCCCGGGTACGCACCTCGCGTGCACCTTCGCCGGGGTGGGCACCTCGGCTGGGTTGCGCGCCCTGGTGCGCACCAAGGAGCGCTCCGAAGTGTGCTCCAAGGTGCGGCGTGCACGAAGTCGGAGCCCGGTTTGCCCCGGGTGCGCACCTTCGCCGCGGTGCGCACCATGGCGTGCACGAAGTCGGAGCCCGGTTTGCCCCGGGTGCGCACCTCGCGTGCACCTTCGGCGGGGTTGCGCGCCCTGGTGGGCACCATGGTGCGCACCAAGGAGCGCTCCGAAGTGTGCTCCAAGGTGCGGCGTGCACGAAGTCGGAGCCCGGTTTGCCCCGGGTGCGCACCTCGCGTGCACCTTCGGCGGGGTTGCGCGCCCTGGTGGGCACCATGGTGCGCACCAAGGAGCGCTCCGAAGTGTGCTCCAAGGTGCGGCGTGCACGAAGTCGGAGCCCGGTTTGCCCCGGGTGCGCACCTCGCGTGCACCTTCGCCGCGGTGGGCACCATGGCGTGCACGAAGTCGGAGCCCGGTTTGCCCCGGGTGCGCACCTCGCGTGCACCTTCGCCGGGGTGGGCACCTCGGCTGGGTTGCGCGCCCTGGTGCGCACCAAGGAGCGCTCCGAAGTGTGCTCCAAGGTGCGGCGTGCACGAAGTCGGAGCCCGGTTTGCCCCGGGTGCGCACCTCGCGTGCACCTTCGCCAGGGTGGGCACCTCGGTGCGCACACCTTCTCAATGTTTTCTTGCCTTTTCTGGAAATTGGTGAAGGCAGCGCATCAAAGGTGCGCACCTCGGTGTGCTCCGAGGTGCGAACCCGAGAGCGCTCCGAGGTGCCCACGAAGTCGAAAGTCGGGTTAATTGCATTGTTTTCCCCGGGTGCGCTCCGAGGTGCGCAACATCGGCGCGCACCAAGGAGGGCTCCGAAGTGTGCTCCAAGGTGCGCACGATGGCGTGCACCTCTGGTGCGCACGATTCGGAGCTCGGTTTGACCGGGGTGCGCACACCTTGGCTGGGTTGCGCACCTTTTGTGCGCTCCAAGGTGCGCACGAAGTCGGAGCTCGGTTTGCCCCGGGTGCGCACCTTCGCCAGGGTGCGCACCTTGATGCGCACGCCTTGGCTGGGCTGCGCACCTTGGTGGGCGCCATGGTGCGCACCTTTCGTGCGCTCCAAGGTGCGCACGAAGTCGGAGCTCGGTTTGCCCCGGGTGCGCACCTTGGTGGGCGCCATGGTGCACTCCGAGGTGCCCAAGATTGGTGCGCACCAAGGAGCGCTCCGAAGTGCGCTCCAAGGTGCGCGCGAAGTCGAAAGTTGGGTTAATTGTCCGGTTTGCCTCGGGTGCGCACCTTGCGTGCACCTTCGCCAGGGTGGGCGCCTTGGTGCGCACACCTTGGCTGGGCTGCGCACACCTTGGCACCCGCGTTTCCTTCATTTTAAATTTTTTTTTTTTACAATCTCTCAAGTGGGAAATTCTATAATCTCAACTTTTTTTGCCTTTTCAGGAAACTTTTGAATGGAGCGCATCATTGGTGCGCTCCGAAGTGTGCTCCAAAGCTCTCTCCAGCTGCGTGCACCTGCCCCGGCCGCGCACCCGGCCCCGCCCAGCTTCGCTCACCTGTCCCGGGCGTCTGGTGCGGAACCTTAGAGTAAGAAACATCACCGTGCACCTTGGCCAACGTGCGCGACTCGACCGAGCGCGCACTGGCCGAGGTGCACACCGATTTCACCTGGGTGCGCGCGCAGCACCTCGGGCGCACCGGGGTGCGCGCACAACGCCCGGGTTGCACCGTGGCCTGTGTGCTCGGGGCGCCTCGGGTGCGCGCTCGGTGTCGCCCCCGCGCGCGCGGTAGTGCGGGCAGCGCACCCCGGCCCGGCCCGGCCCCGACGAGAACGCAAACGGGCAAAAGGTTTATTCAAATAGCATTGCGACGCCCGGACGAAAAACTAAAAAAGGGTGCAACACCGGGACTTCCCGGGAGGTCACCCATCCCAGTACTACTCCGGCCCAAGCGCGCTTAACTGCGGAGTTCTGATGGGATCCGGTGCACTAACGCTGGTATGATCGCACCCGTTATGAGCTTGTCGCAGTGTGTACTTAGCAAACCGCGACCCACGTGCGAATCCACCCCGGCCACCCACCCCCGTCGAGGTGCACACCCTCCCTCGCGAAGTGCGCCCCGTTCGCCAAGTGTGAGCCCTGCCCGGGTGCGCGCACCTTGCTAGGGCGTCGGGTGTGCACCCGGCCCGGCCTACGTGCGTGCACCTGGAGGGGGCGTCGTGTGCGTGCAGTGTCCCGTCTGCAACGCGGTGCCCACACACCACCTCGGGCGCAACGACCTGCGCTCACATGTGGGCCGAGTGCACCTTGGTGCATGTTCGGGGCGCCTCGGGTGCACGCTCGATCTTGCCCCGGTGCACCAAGGCGCTCGGTTTGCCCCGGGTGCGCACTTGGTGCAAGGTGGGCACCCAAAATAGGGATCAAGCACCAAAACACAAGTTTCGGGATGCAAAATGGGACCCAAGGACCACAAATGCGTTCCAAGACCCATGATGGGTCCACGAGAACAAAAATGTGTTCCGAGACTTAATAAACAAATATTGGGTTTTAGGAGAAGAAACATGCTCTGATGCCCAAAACGAGAATCGACCCCGAAAAGGCCACAGGCCAAAAGTGGGATGCGAGACAAAAAAAAATGGGACCCGAGGACCAAAATTGGGTTCCCAGGTCGAAGACAGGGCAACCGGACAAGAAACGACCTCTAAGGCTCGAAATGAGTCCCGACGACTAAAACTTGACAAGAAGCACCCATCAGGCACCCAACTCGACACCCATGGGATGCCGACCCACCCGGGCTTCCACCTAGCACACCTTGGCACCCACCCACCCTCGCACCCAACCTCGCACCCAACTTAGCACCTTTGAACCCACATTGGCACTCACCCTGACCCTGGCACCTTGGAACCCACATTGGCACTCACCTTGACCCTGGCACCCACCTTTGCACTCACCTTGGGACCCACCCTGGCTCCCACCTCGGCACCCACCCAGACACCCACCTTGGTTCCTTGGCACCCACCTTGGATCCTTGGCACCCACCCCGACACCCACCTTGGCACGCAACTTGGCTACTTGCCACCCACCTTGGCTCCTTGACGCCCACCCCGACAACCACCCCGTGACCTACCCTGGCTAGGGTTGGTGCACACCCACCCTGGTGCCCACCTTGGCACCCACCCTATGACCCACCTTGGCACGCACCTTAGTACCCACCCCGTTACCCACCCTAGGACCCACCCCGTGACCCACCTTGGCCAGGGTGGGTGCACCCACCCTGGTGCCCACCTTGGCACCCACCCATCCTAGCACCCAGCCTGTGACCGGGCTTGGAACCCAACCTTGCACCCGCACCCGTCTTGGCCAGTGTGGGTGCGCACCCATCCTGGCACCCACGTTGTGACACACCCTTTAACCCACGCACCCTAGCACCCACGTTGGCACCCACCTTGGAACCCAACCTAGCAACTTGGCACCCACCCCGTGACCCACCTTGGCATCCACCATAGCAGTCGCCGACTTGGCACCCACCTCGGCACCCACCTTGACACTTGTGGACCCACCTTGCCACTCACCCTAGCATCGACCCATCCTAGCACCCACCCTGGCACCTTTGCACCCTAGCACTCACCCATCCTAGCACCTAACCTGTGACCCACCTTGACACTCACCCTCGCACCCACCTTGGAACCCAACCTAGCACCCACCCACCCTGACACCAACCCTAGCACCTACCCACCCTTGCACCCACCCTGTGACCCATCTTGGCACCCACCCATCCTACCACTCAACCTATCACCCACCTTCTCACCCACCTTGGCATCCACCTTAGCACCCACCCACACTGGCACCTTGGCACCCACCTCGGGCAAGGTGGGTGCACACCCACCCTGGCACCCAATTTAGAACCCACCGAGCATGTTACCCACCTTGGCACCCACATTGCAGCCCACCCTAGTACCCACCCTATGACCCACATTGGCATCCACACCCTAGCACCCAGGCACCTCGACACCCGCCTTGACACCCACCCTAGCACTGAACCTGTGACCCACCTTGGAACTCACCCTAGAACCCACCCACCCTGTGAACCACCTTGGCATCCACCTTAGCACCCACCCACCTTGGCACCCACTCTAGCACTCACCCATCCTAACACCCAACTTGTTACCCACCTTGGCACCCGCCCTCGCGTCCACCTTGAAACCCACCCTAGCACCCACCCACGCAGGAGCCCACCTTGGCACCCAACCTAACACCCACGCATCCTGGCACCCAACTTGTGACCCACCTTGGAACCCACCCTAGTACCCACCTTTGAACCCACTATATCACCAACCCACCTTGGCACCCACCCTATGACCCTCTTTGGAATCCACCCTAGCACGCACCCACCCTGGCACCCACCATGGAGCGCACCCTAGCACCCACCCACCTCGGCACGCACCTCAACACCCACCTTGGTGTGCGCACTGCGCCAACCTCTCAAAGACCCTATGTGGTGCGCTCCAAAGTGTACACCTTTGGTGCGCTCCAAGGTGCGCACCTTTGGTGCACACCGAGGTGCACACCAAAGTGTGCACCGAGGTGAGCACCAAAGTGCACTCCAGGGTGCACACCAAGGCGTGCACCTTTGGTGCGGTCAATGCAAACGAATTCGGAAGTTGGGGTCGATGTCCTAATCGCTGCTGCAGACTACACGTATGAGAATCGGACAAATAGCTTTATATAGGGGAGGTGTTGCGTTTGATGGGTCGACTCCCCTGGTTGTGTGCACTGCACCAACTTCAAAGACCCTGTCTTGTTTAAGAAGTCAAAAGTTGGGGTGGATGTCCTAATCATTGCTGCAGTCTACGCATGTATGAGAATCAGACAAATAGCTTATATAGGGGAGGTGTTGCATTCGGTGGGTTGACTCCCCTGGTTGTGCGCACTGCGCCAACCTCAAAGACCCCGCATAGCAGAAGAAGTCGGAAGTCGGATTTTGGTGAGCACCAAGGCGTGCACCTTTGGTGCGGTCAACGCAGACGAATTCAGAAGTTGGGGTGGATGTCCTAATCGTTGTTGCAGGCTACACATGTATGAGAATCAGACAAATAGCTTATATAGGGGAGGTGTTGGGTTTGATGGGTCAACTCCCTTGGTTGTGCGCATTACGCCAACCTCAAAGACCTTGTTTTCGTTAAGAAGTCAAAAGTTGGGGTCAATGTCCTAATGGCTCCTGCAGGCTACACATGTATGAGAATCGGACAAATAGCTTATATAGGGGAGGTGTTGGGTTTGATGGGTCGACTCCCCTGGTTGTGCGCATTACGTCAACCTCAAAGACCTTGTTTTCGTTAAGAAGTCAAAAGTTGGGGTCGATGTCCTAATTGCTCCTGTAGACTACACATGTATGAGAATCAGACAAATAGCTTATATAGGGGAGGTGTTGGGTTTGATGGGTTGACTCCCCTAGTTGTTCGCATTACACCAACCTCAAAGACCTTGTTTTCGTTTAGAAGCCGAAAGTTGGGGTCGATGTCCTAATTGCTCCTGCAGGCTACGCATGTATGAGAATCAGACAAATAGCTTATATAGGGGAGGTGTTGGGTTTGATGGGTCGACTCCCCTGGTTGTGCGCATTGCGCCAACCTCAAAGACCCTGCATTGCGGATGAAGTCGAAAGTCAGAGTTTGGTGTGCTACAAGGTGTGGTCGAAGGTGCTCACCTAGGTGTGCACCTTTGGAGCACAGGAAAAGTGCCCTCCAAAAGTGCGCACCTTTGGAGTGCACAAAAGTGCCCTCCAAAAGTGCGCACCTTTGGAGCGCAGAAAAGTGCCCTCCAAAAAGTGCCCTCCAAAAGTGCGCACCTTTGGAGCGCAGAAAAGTGCCCTCCAAAAAGTGCCCTCCAAAAGTGCGCACCTTTGGAGCGCAGAAAAGTGCCCTCCAAAAAGTGCCCTCCAAAAGTGCGCACCTTTGGAGCGCAGAAAAGTGCCCTCCAAAAGTGCGCACCTTTGGAGCGCAGAAAAGTGCCCTCCAAAAAGTGCCCTCCAAAAGTGCGCACCTTTGGAGCGCAGAAAAGTGCCCTCCAAAAAGTGCCCTCCAAAAGTGCGCACCTTTGGAGCGCAGAAAAGTGCCCTCCAAAAAGTGCCCTCCAAAAGTGCGCACCTTTGGAGCGCAGAAAAGTGCCCTCCAAAAAGTGCCCTCCAAAAGTGCGCACCTTTGGAGCGCAGAAAAGTGCCCTCCAAAAAGTGCCCTCCAAAAGTGCGCACCTTTGGAGCGCAGAAAAGTGCCCTCCAAAAGTGCGCACCTTTGGAGCGCACAAAAGTGCCCTCCAAAAGTGCGCACTTTTGGTGCGCACCAAGGCGCTGGTTCGGTCGTTGCAGGCGAGTTCGGAAGTTGGGGTCGATGTCCTGAGCGGAGGTGCAAACTACACAGGTGTCGGAATCGGACAAATAGCTTATATAGGGGAGGTGTATGCTTCGATGGGTCGACTCCCCAGGTTGAGCGCACCGCGCCAACCTCAAAGACCCTACGGTATGGATGAAGTCGGAAGTTGGGTCCGATGACCAATTCGATTAGTAGGTATGCTCATGAGGTCGGAATTTGGGTCCGATGACCTGCCATGTGCAGGAAGGCGAATGTTGACACTGTGCGTTGCAAGGTGCACACCAAGGCGCTGGTGCGGTCTTTTTAGTCGAGTTCGGAAGTTGGGGTCGATGTCCTGATCGGAGGTGCAAGCTACACAGGTGTGGGAATCGGACAAATAGCTTATATAGGGGAGGTGTATGCTTCGTTGGGTCGACTCCCCGGGTTGAGCGCACCGCGCCAACCTCAAAGACCCTACGGTATGGATGAAGTCGGAAGTTGGGTCCGATGACCGATTCGATATGTAGGCATACTCGCGAGGTCGGAATTTGGGTCCGATGACCTGCCACGTGCAGGAAGGCGAATGTTGGCACTGTGCGTTGCAAGGTGCGCACCAAGGCGCTGGTTCGGTCGTTGGAGGCGAGTTCGGAAGTTGGGGTCGATGTCTTGATCGGAGGTGCAAACTACACAGGTGTGGGAATCGGACAAATAGCTTATATAGGGGAGGTGTATGCTTCGTTGGGTCGACTCCCCGGGTTGAGCGCACCGCGCCAACCTCAAAGACCCTACGGTATGGATGAAGTCGGAAGTTGGGTCCGATGACCGATTCGATATGTAGGCATACTCGCGAGGTCGGAATTTGGGTCCGATGACCTGCCATGTGCAGGAAGGCGAATGTTGGGACTGTGCGTCGCAAGGTGCGCACCAAGGCGCTGGTGCCGTCGTTGCAGTCGAGTTCGGAAGTTGGGGTCGATGTCCTGGTCAGAGGTGCAAACTACACAGGTGTGGGAATCGGACAAATAGCTTATATAGGGGAGGTGTATGCTTCGATGGGTCGACTCCCTGGGTTGAGCGCACCGCGCCAACCTCAAAGACCCTACAGTATGGATGAAGTCGGAAGTTGGGTCCGATGACCGATTCGATACGTAGGCATATTGGCGAGGTCTGAATTTGTGTCCGATGACCTGCCATGCGCAGGAAGGCGGAATTTGGGTCCGATGACCGAGTTGATGGCGTGCCATGCGCAGAAAGGCGGAATTTGGGTCCGATGACCGAGTTGATGTTGATGGCCCGCCATGCACAGGAAGGCGGAATTTGGGTCCGATGACCGATTTGAAGGCGTGCCATACGCAAAAAGGCGGAGTTTGGGTCCGATGACCGAGTTGATATTGATGGCCCGCCATGCGCAGGAAGGCGGAATTTGGGTCCGATGACCTGACATACGCATGGAGTCCGACTCGGGGGCCGATGTTCGATTCGATGACTTGCATTGTGGGTAAAGTCGGAAGTTGTGGTCTTTGACCCGATTCGATGACCAGACTTCGGCTGCTTGAGAATCGGACAAATAACTTATATAGGGGAGGTAGTGTTCTCGAGCATCCTCCCCCCGTGCCCGTTTATGTCGATTGATGCTGGTGCTCGACTGGTTGGAGCGCTCGGATGCAAAAATCTTGCACCAGGATTTATCGATTGTGATGGACACGGCAAGTCTCCTGATTGCTATGCAGGAGCTCATCGTGAATCTCTATGCGGCCTTGGTATGGACTCGACCTGCGGAATGGTTCGGCAATGGTAGTCGCTCCAACACGTCCTTGCAATGGCCACAGAGGTGATTCGACTAGAGCTCCAGTCTAGCTTTTGGGTTGCTTGGCGGACTGGTATAGCCGCGATCGAGTTCCGGCCATGAACGTTTTAGATAGCTCTTGGGCTTTCTGGGACGGAAGTCGGAAGTTTGGGCTGTTGTCCGATTTGATGACCATTCTTCGGATGTGTGAGAATCGGACAAATAACTTATATAGGGGACTGTGTTGTCTCACGCAGCCCCCTCCGTGCCCCTCTATCTCGACCGATGTTGGTGCTTGAAAGGGTTGGGATCGCTCGGATTTATAAACGTGCACCACCATTTGTCGAGTGTGAGGGACGCGGCAGGTCTCCTAAATGCTATGCGGGCGCTCTCTGAGAATCTCTATCCGGCCTCGACACAGACTAGTCTTGCTGAATGGTTTGGCACTGGTAGTCGATCCAACACGTCGTTGTTGTGGCCGCCTAGGCGATTCGATTCGAGCCCCCGTCTAGCTTTTGGGTTGCTTGGCGGATTTTGCCCTATCCGCAAGTGAGCTCGGTCCCTAAACGTTCGAGAAACCCGATTGCTATGCGCCGACTCTCTTTCTTGCGAGCCTCCATCTAGCTTTTGGGTCTCTACGGAACGGAAGTCGGAATCTGGGACCGTTGTTTGATTCGACGAGGCAGACTACGGTTGTGCGAGAATCGGACAAATAACTTATATAGGGGAGGTGTTGACTGGAGCATTCTCCCCCGTGCCCCTCTAACTCGACCAATGCTGGCGCTCGAACGGTGGTAGCGCTCGGATTTTCATTGAGCGCCAGCATTGGTCGATTTAGAGGGGCATGCGAGATTCCCGAATGCTATGCGAGGGCTCTAACGGAAATGTCTATTGGTTTCGGTATGGATGCAATTGCGAGTGGTTCGGCAAAGGTAGTCGTTCCGATGCGTCCATGTCGTGGCCAAATCGATAATTCGATTTGAGCCCTCGTATAGCATTTGGGTCTCTCGATGTGATTCCGCATTCCAGTCCCTTTGGGCACTGCTTGAGCCGCATCCCAGGGGGTTCCCTTCCCAATAATCTGCCTCGCAACCCGATTGCTATGCGGTGAGGCTCCTCGGCCGCCTCGGAACTATCTGTGTATCAGACGCATCGCGGGATAAGGGGTTGGCAACGGTAGTCGCCCCAAGCGCGTCCGATGCTTGGACCATTCCGAGGCGGCCCTGAAGCCTCTTCCGTCTAGCCGTTGGGTCCTTCTCGCCGCATCCCTCGCCTCGCACCCCGATTGCTATGCGGTGAGGCTCCTCGGCCGCCTCGGAACTATCTGTGTATCGGACGCGTCGCGGGATAAGGGGTTGTCACTGGTAGTCGCCCCAAGCGCGTCCGATGCTTGGACCATTCCGAGGCGGCCCTGAAGCCTCTTCCGTCTAGCCGTTGGGTCCTTCTCGCCGCATCCCTCGCCTCGCACCCCGATTGCTATGCGGTGAGGCTCCTCGGCCGCCTCGGAACTATCTGTGTATCGGACGCGTCGCGGGATAAGGGGTTGTCATTGGTAGTCGCCCCAAGCGCGTCCGATGCTTGGACCATTCCGAGGCGGCCCTGAAGCCTCTTCCGTCTAGCCGTTGGGTCCTTCTCGCCGCATCCCTCGCCTCGCACCCCGATTGCTATGCGGTGAGGCTCCTCGGCCGCCTCGGAACTATCTGTGTATCGGACGCGTCGCGGGATAAGGGGTTGTCACTGGTAGTCGCCCCAAGCGCGTCCGATGCTTGGACCATTCCGAGGCGGCCCTGAAGCCTCTTCCGTCTAGCCGTTGGGTCCTTCTCGCCGCATCCCTCGCCTCGCACCCCGATTGCTATGCGGTGAGGCTCCTCGGCCGCCTCGGAACTATCTGTGTATCGGACGCGTCGCGGGATAAGGGGTTGTCACTGGTAGTCGCCCCAAGCGCGTTCGATGCTTGGACCATTCCGAGGCGGCCCTGAAGCCTCTTCCGTCTAGCCGTTGGGTCCTTCTCGCCGCATCCCTCGCCTCGCACCCCGATTGCTATGCGGTGAGGCTCCTCGGCCGCCTTGGAACTATCTGTGTATCGGACGCGTCGCGGGATAAGGGGTTGTCACTGGTAGTCGCCCCAAGCGCGTCCGATGCTTAGACCATTCCGAGGCGGACCCGAAGCCTCTTCCGTCTAGCCGTTGGGTCCTTCTCGCCGCATCCTTCGCCTCGCACCCCGATTGCTATGCGGTGAGGCTCCTCGGCCGCCTCGGAACTATCTGTGTATCGGACGCGTCGCGGGATAAGGGGTTGTCACTGGTAGTCGCCCCAAGCGCGTCCGATGCTTGGACCATTCCGAGGCGGACCCGAAGCCTCTTCCGTCTAGCCGTTGGGTCCTTCTCGCCGCATCCCTCGCCTCGCACCCCGATTGCTATGCGGTGAGGCTCCTCGGCCGCCTTGGAACTATCTGTGTATCGGACGCGTCGCGGGATAAGGGGTTGTCACTGGTAGTCGCCCCAAGCGCGTCCGATGCTTGGACCATTCCGAGGCGGACCCGAAGCCTCTTCCGTCTAGCCGTTGGGTCCTTCTCGCCGCATCCCTCGCCTCGCACCCCGATTGCTATGCGGTGAGGCTCCTCGGCCGCCTTGGAACTATCTGTGTATCGGACGCGTCGCGGGATAAGGGGTTGTCACTGGTAGTCGCCCCAAGCGCGTCCGATGCTTGGACCATTCCGAGGCGGACCCGAAGCCTCTTCCGTCTAGCCGTTGGGTCCTTCTCGCCGCATCCCTCGCCTCGCACCCCGATTGCTATGCGGTGAGGCTCCTCGGCCGCCTTGGAACTATCTGTGTATCGGACGCGTCGCGGGATAAGGGGTTGTCACTGGTAGTCGCCCCAAGCGCGTCCGATGCTTGGACCATTCCGAGGCGGCCCCGAAGCCTCTTCCGTGTAGCCGTTGGGTCCTTCTCGCCGCATCCCTCGCCTCGCACCCCGATTGCTATGCGGTGAGGCTCCTCGGCCGCCTTGGAACTATCTGTGTATCGGACGCGTCGCGGGATAAGGGGTTGTCACTGGTAGTCGCCCCAAGCGCGTCCGATGCTTGGACCATTCCGAGGCGGCCCCGAAGCCTCTTCCGTGTAGCCGTTGGGTCCTTCTCGCCGCATCCCTCGCCTCGCACCCCGATTGCTATGCGGTGAGGCTCCTCGGCCGCCTTGGAACTATCTGTGTATCGGACGCGTCGCGGGATAAGGGGTTGTCACTGGTAGTCGCCCCAAGCGCGTCCGATGCTTGGACCATTCCGAGGCGGACCTGAAGCCTCTTCCCTCTAGCCGTTGGGGCTTTCTCGCCGCATCCCTCGCCTCGCACCCTGATTGCTATGCTGTGAGGCTCCTCGGCCGCCTTGGAACTATCTGTGTATCGGACGCATCGCGGGATAAGGGGTTGGCAGTGGTAGTCGCCCCAAGCGCATCCGATGCTTGGACCATTCCGAGGCGGCCCTGCAGCCTCTTCCGTCTAGCCGTTGGGGCCATCTCGCCGCATCCCCCACCTCGCACCACGATTGCTATGCGGTGAGGCTCCTTGGCCGCCTCGGAACTATCTGTGTATCGGACGCATCGCGGGATAAGGGGTTGTCACTGGTAGTCGCCCCAAGCGCGTCCGATGCTTGGACTATTCCGAGGCGGCCCTGCAGCCTCTTCCGTCTAGCCGTTGGGGCCATCTCGCTGCATCCCCCACCTCCTCGGCCGCCTCGGAACTATCTGTGTATCGGACGCATCGCGGGATAAGGGGTTGGCAGTGGTAGTCGCCCCAAGCGCGTCCGATGCTTGGACTATTCCGAGGCAGCCCTGCAGCCTCTTCCGTCTAGCCTTTGGGGCCATCTCGCCGCATCCCTCGCCTCGCACCCCGATTGCTATGCGGTGAGGCTCCTCGGCCGCCTGGGAACTATCTTCGTATCGGACGCATCGCGGGATAAGGGGTTGTCACTGGTAGTCGCCCCAAGCGCGTCCGATGCTTGGACTATTCCGAGGCGGCCCTGTGGCCTCTTCCGTCTAGCCGTTGGGGCCATCTCGCCGCATCCCCCACCTCGCACCCCGATTGCTATGCGGTGAGGCTCTTCGGCCGCCTTGGAACTATCTTCGTATCGGACGCATTGCGGGATAAGGGGTTGTCACTGGTAGTGGCCCCAAGCGCGTCCGATGCTTGGACTATTCCGAGGCGGCCCTGCAGCCTCTTCCGTCTATAGCCGTTGGGGCCATCTCGCCGCATCCCCCACCTCGCACCCCGATTGCTATGCGGTGAGGCTCCTCGGCCGCCTTGGAACTATCTTCGTATCGGACGCATCGCGGGATAAGGGGTTGTCACTGGTAGTCGCCCCAAGCGCGTCCGATGCTTGGACTATTCCGACGCGGCCCTGTGGCCTCTTCCGTCTAGCCGTTGGGGCCATCTCGCCGCATCCCCCACCTCGCACCCCGATTGCTATGCGGTGAGGCTCCTCGGCCGCCTTGGAACCATCTTCGTATCGGACGCATCGCGGGATAGGGGGCTGTCACTGGTAGTCGCCCCAAGCGTGTCCGATGCTTGGACCATTCCTAGGCGGCCCTGAAGCCTCTTCCGTCTAGCCGTTGGGGCCTTCCCGCCCCATCCCTCGCCTCGCACCCCCGATTGCTATGCGGTGAGGCTCCTCGGCCGCCTTGGAACCATCTGTGTATCGGACGCATCGCGGGATAAGGGGTTGGCACTGGCAGTCGCCCCAAGCGCGTCCGATGCTTGGACCATTCCGAGGTGGCCCTGAAGCCTCTTCCGTCTAGCCGTTGGGGCCTTCCCGCCCCATCCCTCGCCTCGCACCCCGATTGATATGCGGTGAGGCTCCTCGGCCGCCTTGGAACTATCTGTGTATCGGACGCATCGCGGGATAAGGGGTTGGCACTGGTAGTCGTCCCAATCGCATCCGATGCTTGGACCATTCCGAGGCGGCCCTGCAGCCTCTTCCGTTTAGCCGTCGGGGCCTTCCCGCCGCATCCCTCGCCTCGCATCCCGATTCCTATGCGGTGAGTCTTCTCGGCCGCCGCGGAACTATACCTGTTATTGCTACTGCATCCTTCGGCTGGTAACCTCCTCTGCCGCCTTGGAACGTTCTCTTTGTCGGACGCGTCGCGGGATAAGGGGTTGGCACTGGTAGTCGCCCCAAGCGCGCCCGATGCATAGACCGCTCCGAGTCGACCTTGCTTTCAGCCTCTCACATGCATAGACCTCTCTGAGTCGACCCTGCAGCCTCTCACGTTTAGCCTT
>NW_026729264.1:0-122413 GCF_030272615.1 Cryptomeria japonica
GATGCTCTGAAACCGGGGCGTTCAAGGTGTAAACTTTGAAACAAGGTTCTAAGAAAACGATCCGCATCAAAATTGATTTTTGATGCTACCAGCATGGGAATCGGGACTTGCATCTTGAAACCTTGTTCTACCTCCAAACATTGATTTAGATGTTCCAAAATCAAGGCTTTCAAGGCACAAGATCTGAATTGAGGTTCTAAGAGCACGATGTACATCAAAATATAATTTTGATGCTACCGACTCTGGAATTGGGACTTGTGTCTTGAAACCTTCTTGTGCCTCCAATCACTAATTTTTATGCTCCAAAAATGAGGCTTTTGAGGCACAACCTCTGAAATGAGGTTCTAAGAACACCATGTTTATAAAAATCGTGTTTTGATGCTATCAGCTTGAGAATTGGGACTTGTGTCTTGAAACCTTGTTGTGCCTTTAAACATTGATTTTGATGTTTTGAAACTGGAGCTTTCGAGCCACATGCTCCGAAACGAGGCTCTAAGAGCATGATGTGCATCAAAATCATGTTTTGACACTACAGGCTCTCGAATAGGGACTTGTGTCTTGAAAGCTTGTTGTGCCTCCAAACACCAATTTTGATGCTTCGAAACTAAAGATTTTGAGGCATAAGCTCCAAAACAAGGTTCTAAGAGCACGATGTGCGTCAAAATCTAATGTTGATTGTACCGACTCGAGAATCAGGATTCGCATCTTGAAACCTTGTTGTGCCTCCAAACTCGATTTTGATGCTGCAAAACTATGGGTTTTGAGGCACAATTTCCAAAACAGGGTTTTAAGAGCACAATGTGCATCAAAATTGACTTTTGATGCTATGGGCTCTAGAATCGGGCCTTGCATCTTGAAACTGGGGCTTTTGAGGCACAAGCTCCGCAAGCGAGGTTCTAAGAGCATGATGTGCGTCAAAATCACATTTTGATGCGCTATCAAGACTTGTGTCTTGAAACCTTATTGTGCCTTTAAACATTGATTTTGATGTTTTGAAGTTGGAGCTTTCAAGCCACACGCTCAGAAACGATGTTCTAAGAGCACAATGTTATTCAAAATCACGTTTTGACACTATAGTCTCCGAAATAGGGACATGCGTCTTGAAAGCTTGTTGTGCCTCTAAACACCAAGTTTGATGCTTCGAAACCGAAGATTTTGAGGCATAAGCCGCAAGACAAGGTTCAAAGAGCACAATGTGCGTCAAACTCAAATTTTAACGCTACCGGCTCCATAATCAAGACTTGCATCTTGAAACCTTGTTGTGCCTCCAAACATTGATTTTGATGCTCCAAAACTAGGGCTTTTGAGGCACAATTTCTATAACAGGCTTCTAAGAGCACAATGTGCATCAAACTTTAATTTTGATGCTACTGGCTCTAGAATCAAGGCTTGCATCTAGAAACCAGGGCTTTCGAGATGCAAGCTTCGAACTGAGGTTCTAAGAGCAAGATGTGCGCGAAAATTAGATTTTGACGCTATTGAATCTAGAATCGAGATTTGCATCTTCAAACCTTGTTGTGACTCCAAACATTGATTTTGATGCTTCAAAATTGGGTCTTTCGAGGCACAAGCTCCGAAAATGAGCTTCTAAGAGAATGATGTGCATCAAAATTGAATTTTGACGCTACAGGCTCTAGAATAGAGACATGCTTCTTGAAACCTTGTTGTGCCTTAAATCATTGATTTTGATGTTCCAAAATCAGGACTTTCAAGGCACAAGCTCCAAAATGAGGTTCTAAGAACACGATGTACATCAAAATTGCGTTTTGACGCTACCGACTTTGGAATTGGGACTTGTGTCTTGAAACATTGTTTTGCCTCCAAACACTAATTTTTTATTCTCCAAAAACGCGGCTTTTGAAGCACAACCTCCGAAATGAGGATCTAAGAACACCATGTTTGTAAAAAACGTGTTTTGATGCTATCAGCTTGACAATTGGGTCTGGTGTCTTGAAACCTTGTTGTGCCTTTAAACATTGCTTTTGATGTTTGGAAACTGGAGCTTTCGAGCCACATGCTCCAAAACGAGCTTCTAAGGGCACGATGTGCATCAAAATCACGTTTTGACACTACAATCTCCAGAATAGGGACTTGCGTCTTGAAAGCTTGTTGTGCCTCCACACACCAATTTCGATGCTTCGAAACCAAAGATTTTGAGGCATAAGCTCCAAAACAAGGTTCCAAGAGCATGATGTGCATCAAAATCCAATTTTGACGCTACGGGCTCCACAATCAGGATTGTTGTGCCTCCAAAAGATCGATTTTGATGCTCCAAACCTGGGGCTTTTGAGGCACAAATTCTAAAACACGGTTCTAAGAGCACAATGTGCATCAAAATTGAATTTTGATGCTACTGGCTCTAGAATCGGATCTTTCGAGGCAGAAGCTCTGAAATGAGCTTCTAAGAGAATGATGTGCGTCAAAATGGAATTTTAATGTTGTAGGCTCTGGAATAGGGACTTCTTGAAACTTTGTTGTGCCTCCAAACACTGATTTTGATTTTCCAAAATCAGGGCTCTCAAGGCACAAGTTCCGAAATGAGGTTCTAAGAGCATGTACATCAAAATTGCATTTTGATGCTACTGACTCTGGAATTGGGACTTGCATCTTGAAAGCTTGTTTTGCTTCCAAACACTAATTTTAATGCTTTTAAACCGAATATTTTGAGGCATAAGCTCCAAAACAAGGTTCTAAGATCACCATGTGCGTCAAAATCAAATTTTGACCCTACCAGCTCAAGAATCAGGACTTGCTACTTGAAACCTTGTTGTGGCTCCAAACATCAATTTTGATGCTCCAAACCAGGGGCTTTTGAGGCACAATTTCTAAAACAGAGTTCTAAGAGCACAATGTGCATCAAAATTGAATTTTGATGCTACTGGCTCTATACCTCTGAAATGAGGTTGTAAAAACCCGATGTTTTTCAAAATCGTGTTTTGTCGCTATCAGCTTGAGAATCGGGACTTTTGTCTCGAAACCTTGTTTTGCCTTTAAACATTGATTTTGTTGTTTTGTAACTGGAGATTTTGAGCCACACGCTCCGAAATGAGGTTCTAATAGCATTATGTGCATCAAAATCACGTTTTGACACTACAGGCTCCGGAATAGGGATTTACGAATTGAAAGCTTGTTGTGCCTCCAAACACCAATTTTGATGCTTCAAAACCGAAGATTTTGAGGTATAAGCTCCAAAACAAGGTTCCAAGTGGACGATGTGCCTCAAAATAAAAATTTGATGCTATCGGCTCTACAATCAGGACTTGCATTAAGAAACCTTGTTGTGCCTCCAAACATCGATTTTTGTGATCCAAAATTGGAGCTTTTGAGGCACAATTTCTAAAACAGTGCTCTAAGAGCACAATGTGAATCAAAATTGAATTTTGATACTACTGGCTCTTGAATCGAGGCTTACATCTTGAAACCTTGTTGTGCCTCCAAACATCGATTTTGATGCTCCAAAACTAGGGCTTTTGAGGGACAATTTCTAAAACAGGGTTCTAAGAGGACAATGTGCATCAAAAGTGAATTTTGATGCTACTGGCTCTAAAATGGGGGCTTGCATTTTGACGCTACGGGCTCCACAATCAAGATTGTTGTGCCTCCAAAGATCGATTTTGATGCTCCAAACTTGGGGCTTTTGAGGCACAAATTCTAAAACACGGTTCTAAGAGCACAATGTGCATCAAAATTGAATTTTGATGCTACTGGCTCTAGAATCGGGACATGCAAATCTTGAAACCTTGTTTTGCCTCAAAACATTGATTTTGATGCTCCAAAACTGGGTCTTTCGAGGCAGAAGGACTGAAATGAGCTTCTAAGAGAATGATGTGCGTCAAAATGGAATTTTAATGTTGTAGGCTCTGGAATAGGGACTTCTTGAAACCTTGTTGTGCCTCCAAACACTGATTTTGATTTTCCAAAATCAGGGCTCTCAAGGCACAAGTTCCGAAATGAGGTTCTAAGAGCATGTACATCAAAATTGCATTTTGATGCTACCGACTCTGGAATTGGGACTTGAATCTTGAAAGCTTGTTTTGCTTCCAAACACTAATTTTGATGCTTTTAAACCGAATATTTTGAGGCATAAGCTCCAAAACAAGGTTCTAAGAGCACCATGTGCGTCAAAATCAAATTTTGACCCTACCAGCTCAAGAATCAGGACTTGCTACTTGAAACCTTGTTGTGGCTCCAAACATCAATTTTGATGCTCCAAACCAGGGGCTTTTGAGGCATAATTTCTAAAATAGAGTTCTAAGAGCACAATGTGCATCAAAATTCTACTGGCTCTATAATCGGGGCTTGCATCCTAAAACCTTGTTGTGCCTCAAAACACTGATTTTGATGATCCAAAACTGGGGCTTTCGAGGCACAAGCTTCGAAATGATGTTGTAAGAGCAAGATGTGCACAAAAATTAGATTTTAACGCAATTGACTCTAGCATAGGGAATTGCATCTTGAAACCTTGTTGTGCCTCCAAACATTTATTTTGATGCTCCAAAACTGGGTATTTCGAGGCACAAGCTCCGAAATGAGATTCTAAGAGAATGATGTGCGTCAAAATTCCATTTTGATGCTACAGGCTCCGGAATAGGGACTTGTTTTATGAAACCTTATTGTGCCACCAAACACTGAGTTTGATGTTCCTAAATCAGGGCTTTCAAGGCAAAAGCTCCAAAATGAAGTTCTAAGAGCATGATGTACATCAAAATTGCATTTTGACGCTACTAACTTTGGAATTGGGACTTTTGAGACAAAATTTCTAAAATAGTTTTCTAACAGCACAATGAGCATCAAAATTGAATTTTGATGGTACTGGCTATATAATTAGGGTTCGCATCTTGAAACCTTATTGTGCCTCAAAACACTGATTTTGATGCTCCAAAACTGGGGCTTTCGAGGCACAAGCTTCGAAGTGAGGTTTTAAGAGGATGATGTGCGCCAAAATCAGATTTTGATGCTATTGACTCTAGAATCGGGACTTGCATCTTGAGACATTGTTGTGCCTGCAAACATTGATTTTGATGCTCCAAAACTGGGGGTTTCAAGGCACAAGCTCCGAAATGAGCTTCTAAGAGATTGATGTGCTTCAATATGGAATTGTGATGCTACAGGCTCCGGAATAGGGACTTACTTCTTGAAACCTTGTTGTGCCTCAAAACATTGATTTTGAAGCTACCGACTCTGGAATTGGGACTTGTGTCTTGAAACCTTTTTGTGCCTCCAAACACTAATTTTTATGCTCCCAAAATGAGGCTTTTAAGGCACAACCTCCGAAATGAGGTTTAAGAACACCATATTTGTCAAAATCATGTTTTGACGCTATCATCTTGAGAATCGGGACTTGTGTCTTGAAACCTTGTTGTGCCTTTAAACATTGATTTTGATGTTTTGAAACTAGAGCTTTCAAGCCACATGCTCCAAAACGAGGTTCTAAGAGCATGAAGTGCATCAAAATCATGTTTTGACACTACAGGCTCCGGAATAGAGACTTGCATCTTGGAAGCTTGATGTGCCTCCAAACACCAATTTAGATGCTTCGAAATAGAATATTTTGAGGCATAAGCTCCAAAACAAGGTTCTAAGAGCACGATGTGCGTCAAAATCAAATTCTTTCTGACGCTACCGGCTCTAGAATCAGGACTTGCATCTTAAAACCTTGTTGTTCCTCTAAACATCAATTTTGATGATCCAAAACTGGGGCTTTTGAGGCATAATGTCTAAAACAGGATTCTAAGAGCACAATGTGCATCAAAATTGAATTTTGATTCTACTAGCTCTAGAATCCGGGCTTGCATCTTGAAACCTTGTTGTGCCTCTAAAATGCTAATTTTGATGCTCCGAAAATGGGGCTTTCAAGGCACAAGCTTCGAAATGAGGTTCTAAGACCATGATGTGAGCCAAAATCAAATTTTGACGCTATTGGCTCTAGAATCCGGACTTGCATCTTGAAACATTGTTTTGCCCTCCGAACATTGATTTTGATGCTCTAAAACTGGTTCTTTCAAGCCACAAGCTCCGAAATGAGGTTCTAAGAGCACGATGTACATCAAAATTGCATTTTGACGCTACTCACTCTGGAATTGGGATTCGTGTCTTGAAAACTTGTTGTGCCTCCAAACACTTTTTTTATGCTCCAAAAATGAGCCTTTCACGGAACAACCTCCTAAATGAAGTTCTAAGAACACCATGTTTGTCAAAATTGTGTTTTGACGCTGTCAGCTTGAGAATTGGGAATTGTGTCTTGAAATCTTGTTGCGCCTTTAAACATTGATTTTAATGTTTTGAAACTGGAGCTTTCGACCCACATGCTTTGAAATGAGGTTCTAACAGCATGATGTGCATCAAAATCATGTTTTGACACTACAGGCTCGGGAATAGGGACTTGCATCTTGAAAGCATGTTGTGCCTCCAAACACCAATTTTGAAGGCATAAGCTCCAAAACAAGGTTCTAAGAGCACGATGTGCGTCAAAATCAAATTTTGACGCCATCGGCTCGAGAATCAGGACTTGCATCTTGAATCCTTGTTTTGCCTCCAAACATCGATTTTGATGCTCCAAAACTGGGGCGCATCAAAATTGAATTTTGATGCTACTAGCTCTAGATTCGGGGCGTGCATGTTGAAACCTTGTTGTACCTCAAAAAACTGATTTTGATGCTCCGAAATCAGGGCTTTCGAAGCACAAGGTTCAACATGAGGTTCTAAGAGTGTATGTGCACCAAAATCAGATTTTGAGTGCACCAAAATCAGATTTTGACACTTTTGACTCTAGAATCGGGACTTGCATCTTGAAACGTTGTTGTGCCTCCAAACATTGATTTTGATGCTCCAAAATGAGCCTCTAAGAGAATGATGTGCATCAAAATAGAATTTTGACGTTACAGGCTCCGGAATAGGGACTTGCTTCTTGAAACCTTGTTGTGCCTCAAAACATTGATTTTGATGTACCAAAATCAGGGCTTTCAATGCACAATCTCTGAAATGAGCTTCTAAAAGCACGATGTACATCAAAATTGTATTTTGATGCTACCGACTCTCAAATTGGGACTTGTGTCTTGAAACCTTGTTCTGCCTCCAAGCACTAATTTTTATGCTCCAAAAAAAAGGCTTTTGAGGGACGACCTTCGAAATGAGGTTCTAAGAACACCATGTTTGTCAAAATAATGTTTTGACGCTATGAGCTTGAGTATCGGGACTTGTGTCTTGCCTTGTTGTGCTTTTAAACATTGATTTTGATGTTTTGAAACTATAGCTTACGAGCCACACACTCCGAAACAAGGTTCTAAGAGCACGATGTGCTTCAAAATCACGTTTTGACACTACAGGCTCTGGAATAGGGACTTGCATTTTGAAAGCTTGTTGTACATCCAAATACCATTTCAATGTTTCAAAACTGAAGATTTTGAGGCATAAGCTCCAAAACAATGTTCTAAGAGAACGATGTACATCAAAATCAATTTTTGACACTACCGGCTCAAGAATCAGGACTTGCATCTTGAAACCTTGTTGTGCCTCCAAACATCGATTTTAATGATCCAAAACTGGGGCTTTTGAGGCACAATTTCTAAAACAGGGTTCTCATAGCACAATGTGTATCAAAATGAATTTTGATGGTACTGGCTCTAGAATTAGGGCTTGCATCTTGAAACCTTGTTGTGCCTCCAAACACTGATTTTGATGCTCTGAAACCGTGAATTTTGAGGCACAAGTTTCGAAATGAGCTTCTAAGAGCACGATGTGCGCCAAATGTCAAATTTTGACGCTATTGACTCTAGAATCGGGGCTTGCATCTTGAAATCTTGAAACCGCAACTTTCAACCCACATGCTTCGAAATGATGTTCTAAGAGCACGACTTCCATCAAAATCACGTTTTGACACTACAAGCTCTGGAATAGGGACTTGCATCTTGAAAGCTTGTTGTGCCTCCAAACACCAATTTCGATGCTTTGAAACCAAAATTTTGATGGATAAGCTCCAAAACAAGGTTCTCTAAGCACGATGTGCATCAAAATCAAATTTTAACGCTACCGGCTCCAAAATCAAGACTTGCATCTTGAAACCTTGTTGTGCCTCCAAACATCGATTTTGATGTTAAAAAACTAAGGCTTTTGAGGCAAAATTTCTAAACCAGGGTTCTAAGTGAACAATGTGCATCAAAATTGAATTTTGATGCTATTGGCTCTAGAATCGGGGCTTGGATCTTGAAACCTTGTTGTGCCTCAAAACACTGATTTGATGCTTCGAAATAGGGGATTTCGAGGCACAAGCTTCGAAATGAGGTTCTAAGACCATGATGTGCGCCAAAATCAGATTTTAACACTATTGACTCTAGAATCGGGACTTGCATCTTGAAACCTTGTTGTGCCTCTAAACGTTGATTTTGATGCTCCAAAACTGGGTCTTTCGAGGCACAAACTCTGAAATGAGCTTTTAAGAGAATGATGTGCATCCAAAATAGGAACTTGCTTCTTGAAACCTTTTCATGCCTCGAAACATTGATTTTGATGTTCCAAAGTCAGGATTTCAAGGCACAAGCTCCGAAATGAGGTTCTAAGAGCACGATGTTCATCAAAATTGCGTTTTGATGGTATCGACTTTGGAAATGCGACTCGTGTCTTGAAACCTCTTTATGCCTCCATACACTAATTTTTATGTTCCAAAATGAGATTCTAAGGACACCATGTTTTTCAAAATTATATTTTGACGCCATCAGCTTGAGAATCGAGACATGTGTCTTGAAACCTTGTTGGTGCCTTTAAACATTGATTTTTATGTTTTTAAACTGGAGCTTTTGAGCCACACGCTCCGAAATGAGGTTCTAAGAGCATGCACGATGTGCATCGAAATCACGTTTTGACACTACAGGCTCTGGAATAGGGACTTGCATCTGGAAAGCTTGTTGTGCCTCCAAACACCAATTTCGATGCTTCAAAACCAAAGATTTTGAGGCATAATCTCCAAAACAAGGTTCTATAAGCACGATGTGCGTCAAAATAAAATTTTGACGCAACCGCCTCCAGAATCAGTACTTGCATCTTGAAATGTTGTTGTGCCTCCAAACATCGATTTTGATGCTCCAAAACTGGGGCAATTTCTAAACAGGGTTGTACGAGCACAATGTTCATCAATATTGAATTTTGATGCTACTGGCTCTAGAATCGAGGCTTACATCTTGTAACCTTGTTGTGCCTAAAAAAACTGATTTTGATGCTCCAAAATCGGGGCTTTCGAGGCAAAAGCTACAAAATGAGGTTCTGAGAGCACGATGTACGACAAAATCGGATTTTGACTCTATTGACTCTAGAATCGATACTTGCATCTTGAAACCTTGTTGTGCCTCGAAATATTGATTTTGATGCTCCAAAACTCGATCTTTCGAGGAAAAAGCTCCGAAATGAGCTTCTAAGAGAATGATGTGCGTTAACATTGATTTTCATGTTCCAAAATCAGCCTTTCAAGGCACAAGCTCCGAAATGAGGTTCTAAAAGCACGATGTACTTGAAAATTGCGTTTTGACATTTTCGACTCTGGAATTGGGACTTGTGTCTTGAAACCTTGTTGTGCCGCCAAACACTAATTTTTATCCTCAAAAAATGTGGCTTTTGAAGCACAACCTCCGAAATGTGGATCTAAGAACACCATGTTTGTAAAAATCATGTTTCGAGGGTATCAGCTTGAGAATCGGGACTCGTGTCTTGAAACCTTGTTGTGCCTTAAAATATTTCTTTTGATGTTTGGAAACTGGAGCTTTTGAGCCACACGCTCCAAAACGAGGTTCTAAGGGCACGATGTGCATCAAAATCATGTTTTCACACTATAGGCTCTAGAATAGGGACTTGCATCTTGAAAGCTTGTTGTGCCTCTAGACACCAATTTTGATACTTCAAAATTGAAGATTTTGAGGCATAAGCTCCAAAACAACGTTCTAAGAGCACGATGTGCATCAAAATCAAATTTTGATGCTACCGGCTCCAAAATTAGGACTTGCATCTTGAAACCTTGTTGTGCCTCCAAACATCAACTTTGATGCTCCAAAATTGGGGCTTTTGAGGCACAATTTCTAAAATAGGGTTCTAAGAGCACAATTTGCATCAAAATTGAATTTTGATGCTACTCGCTCTAGAATCGGTGCTTGCATCTTGAAACCTTGTTCTGCCTCAAAACATAGATTTTGATGCTCCGAAATCGGGGATTTCGAGGCACAAGCTTTGGAATGAGGTTCTAAGAGCACAATGTGCACCAAAATCAGATTTTCACGCTATTGACTCTAGAATTGACACTTACATCTTCAAACGTTGTTGTGCCTCAACACATTGATTTTGATGCTCCAAAACTGGGTCTTTCAAGGCACAAGCTCTGAAATGAACTTCTAAAAGAATGATGTTTGTCAAAATGGAATTTTGACGCTACAAGCTCCTGAATAGGGACTTGCTTCTTGAAACCTTGTTGTGCTTTTGAGGCAGAACATCCAAAATGAGGTTCTGAGAACACCATGTTTTTCAAAATCATGTTTCGACGCTATCAGCTTGAGAATTGGGACTTGTGTCTTGAAACCTTATTGTGCCTTTAAAAATTAATTTTGATGTTTTGAAACTAGAGCTTCCAAGCCACACGCTCCGAAATGAGGTTCTAAGAGCACGATGTGCATCAAAACCACGTTTTGACATTACAGGTTTCGTAATAGGGACTTGCCTCTTGAAAGCTGCTTGTGCCTCCAAACACCAATTTTGATGATTCGAAACTGAAGAATTTGAGGTATAATTTCCAAAACAAGGTTCTAAGAGCACGTACGATGTGCGTCAAAATCAAATTTTGGCACTACCAACTCCAGAATCAGAACTTGCATCTTGAAACCTTGTTGTGCCTCCAAACATCGATTTTGATTCTTCAAAACTGGGGCTTTTGAGGCACAATTTCTAAAACACGGTTCTAAGAGCACAATGTGCATCAAAATTGAATTTTGATGCTATTGGCTCTAGAATCAAGGCTTGCATCTTGAAACCTTGTTGTACCTCAAAGCATTGATTTTGAAGCTCCGAAACTGGGTCTTTCAAGGAACAAGCTTTGAAATGAGGTTTTAAGAGCACGATGTGCACTAAAATAAGATTTTGTTGCTATTAACTCTAGAATCAGGACTTGCATCTTTAAACGATGGTGTGCCTCCAAACATTGATTTTGATGCTCCAAAACTGAGTCTTTTGATTCACAAGCTCCGAAATAACCTTCTAAGGGAATGATGTGCATCAAAATGGAGTTTTGATGCTACAGGCTCCAAAATAGGGACTTGCTTCTTGAAACCTTGTTGTGCCCCAAAACATTGATTTTGATGCTCCAAAAATGTGGCTTTTGAGGCACAAGCTTTGAAATGAGGTTCTAAGAACACCATGTTTGTCAAAATCGTGTTTTGACGCTATCAGCTTGAAAATCGGGACTCATGACTTGAAACCTTGTTGTGCCTTTAAACATTGCTTTTGATTGTTTGAAACTAGAGCTTTCGAGCCACACTCTCTGAAACGAGGTTCTAAGAGGAGATGTGCATCAAAATCATGTCTTGACACTGTAGGCTTCGGAATAGGGACTTGCTTCTTGAAAGCTTGTTGTGCCTCCAAACACCAATTTTGATGCTTCGAAACCGAATATTTTTAAGCATAAGCTCCAAAACAAGGTTCTAAGAGCACGATGTACGTCAAACTCAAATTTTAATGCTACTGGCTCCATAATCAGGACTTGCATGTTGAAACCTTGTTGTGCCTCCAAATATAGATTTTGATGCTCCAAAACTTGAGCTTTTTAGGCACAATTTCTATAACAGGGTTCTAAGAGCACAATGTGCATCAAAATTTAATTTTGATGCTACTAGCTCTAGAATCGGGGCTTGCATCTTGAAACAGTGTTATGCCTCAAAAAACTGATTTTGATGCTCCAAAACCAGGGCATTCGAGGCACAAGCTTCAAAATAAGGTTCTAAGAGCAAGATGTGCACCAAAATTAGATTTTGATGCTATTGAATCTAGAATTAGAACTTGCATCTTCAAACCTTGTTGTGACTCTAAACATTGATTTTGATGCTTCAAAATTGGGTCTTTTGAGGCACAAGCTCTGAAATGACCTTCTAAGAGAATGATGTGCGTCAAAATCGAATTTTGACGCTACAGGCTCCGGAATAGGGACTTGCTTCTTGAAACCTTGTTGTGCCTTAAAACATTGATTTTGATGTTCCAAAATCAGGGCTTTCAAGGCACAAGCTCTGAAGTGAGGTTCTAAGAGCATGATGTACATCAAAATTGTGTTTTGACGCTACCGACTTTGGAATTGGGACTTGTGTCTTGAAACCTTGTTGTGCCTCAAAACATTGATTTTGATGTTCCAAAATCAGGGCTCTCAAGGCACAAGCTCCGAAATGAGGTTATAAAAGCACGATATACATCAAAACTGCATTTTGACACTACCGACTCTGGAATTGGACTTGTGTCTTGAAACCTCTTCGTGCCTCCAAACACTATTTTTTATGCTAAAAAAATGAGCCTTTTGAGGCACGACCTCCGAAATGAGGTTCTAAGAACACCATGTTTGTCAAAATCGTCTTTTGACACTATCGGCTTGAGAATCGGGACTTGTCTCTTGAAACCTTGTTTTCCCTTTAAACATTGATTTTAATGTTTTGAAACTGGAGCTTTCAATCCACATGCTCGAAAACAAGGTTCTAAGAGTGTGATGTGCATCAAAATCGTGTTTAGAAACTAGAGGGTCTGGAATAGGGACTTGCGTCTTGAAAGCTTGTTGTGCCTCCAAACACCAATTTTGATGCCTTGAAACCAAAGATTTTGAGGCATAAGCTCCAAAACAATGTTCTAAGAGCATGATGTGCGTCAAAATCAAATTTTGTCGCTACCAGTTCCAGAATTATGACTTGCATCTTGAAACCTTGTTGTGCCTCCAAACATCGATTTTGATGCTCCAAAACTGGAGCTTTCGAGCCACAATTTCTAAAACAGGTTTCTAAGAGTGTAATGTGCATCAAAATTGAATTTTGATGCTACTGGCTGTAGAATCGAGGCTTGCATATCGAAATCTTGTTGTGTGTCAAACCACAGGTTTTGATGCTCCGAAACTGGGACGCTATCAGCTTCAGAATCGGGACTTGTATTTTGAAACCTTGTTGTGCCTTTAAACATTGATTTCAATGTTTTGAAACTTCAACTTTCAAGCCACACACTTTGAAACGAGGTTCTAAGAGCATGATGTATGTCAAAATTATGTTTTGACACTACGGGCTCCAGAATAGGGACTTGCGTCTTGAAAGGTTATTGTGCCTCCAAACACCAATTTTGATGATTCTAAACCGAAGATTTTGAGGCATAAGTTCTAAAACAAGGTTCTAAGAGCACGATGTGCGTCCAATTCAAATTTTGAAGCTACCAGCTCCAGAATCAGGACTTGCATCTAGAAATCTTGTTGTGCCTCCAAACATCGATTTTGATGCTCCAAAATTGGGGCTCTTGAGGCACAATTTCTAAAACAAGGTTCTAAGAGGACAATGTGCATCAAAATTGAATTTTGATGCTACTGGCTCTAGAATCAGGGCGTGCATCTTCAAACCTTGTTGTCCCTCAAAACACTGATTTTGATGCTCCGAAATAGGAGCTTTTGAGGCACAAGCTTCGAAATCAGGTTCAAATAGCACGATGTGGACCACACTCAAATTTTGACGCTATTGACTCTAGAATCAGGACTTGCATCTTGCTCCCTTGTTGTGCCTCAAAACACTGATTTTGATACTCCGAAACCGGGGTTTTCGAGCCACAAGCTTCAAAATGAGGTTCTAAGAGCACAATTTGCGCCAAAATCAAATTTTGATGCTATTGACTTTAGAATCGGGACTTGTATCTTGAAACCCTGTTGTGCCTCCAAACATTGATTTTGATGCTCCAAAACTAGGTCTTTCAAGGCTCAAGCTCCGAAATGAGCTTCTAAGAGAATGATGTGCGTGAAAATGGAATTTTGACGCTACAGGCTTGCTTCTTGAAACCTTTTTGTGCCTTAAAACATTGATTTTGATGTTCCAAAATCAGGGCTTTCAAGGCACAAGCTCTAAAATGAGGTTCTAATAGCATGATGTACATCAAAATTGTGTTTTGACGCTACCGACTATGGAATTGGGACTTGTGTCCTGAAACCTTGTTGTGCCTCCAAACACTAATTTTTATACTCCAAAAATGAGGCTTTTGAGGCACAACCTCAGAAATGAGGTTCTAAGAACACCATGTTTGTCAAAATCATATTTTGACGCTATCAGCTTGAGAATCGCGACTCGTGACTTGAAACGTTGTTGTGCCTTTAAACATTGCTTTTGATGTTTTGAAACTGGAGCTTTTGAGCTAGACACTCTGAAACGAGGTTCTAAGAGTATGATGTGGATCAAAATCATGTTTTGACACTGTCAGGCTCCGAAATAGGGAGTTGCATCTTGAAAGCTTGTTGTGCCTCCAGACACCAATTTTGATGCTTCGAAACCGAAGATTTTGAGGCATAAGCTCCAAAACAAGGTTCTAAGAGCATGATGTGCGTTAAAATCAAATTTTGACGCTACCGGCTCTAGAATCAGGACTTGCATCTTGAAACCTTGTTGTGCCTCCAAACATCAATTTTGATGCTCCAAAGTTGGGGCTTTTGAGGGACAATTTCTAAAACAGGGTTCTAAGAGCACAATGTGCATCAAAATTGAATTTTGATGCTACTTGCTCTAGAATTGGAGCTTGCATCTTGAAACCTTGTTGTACCTCAAAACACAAATTTGGATGCTCCGAAACCAAGGCTTTCGAGGCACAAGCTTTGAAATGAGATTCTAAGAGCATGATGTATGCTAAAATAAGATTTTGGTGCTATTTACTCTAGAATCGAGACTTGCACCAAAATCAGATTTTCATGCTATTCACTCTAGAATTGACACTTACATCTTCAAACGTTGTTGTGCCTCCACACATTGAATTTGATGCTTCAAAACTGGGTCTTTCGAGGCACAAGCTCTTAAATGAGCTTCTAAGAGAATGATGTGCGTCAAAATTGAATTTTGATGATACAGGCTCTGAAATAGGAACTTGCTTCTTGAAACCTTATTTCGCCTGAAAACATTGATTTTGATGTTCCAAAATTAGGGCTTTCAAGGCACGAGCTCCGAAATGAGGTTCTAAGACCACGCTGTACATCAAAATTGCGTTTTGAAATTACCCACTTTTGAATTGGGACTTGTGTCTTGAAATATTGTTGTGCCTCCAAACTCTTATTTTTATGCTCCAAAAATGAGGCTTTTGAGGCACACCATCCGAAACGAGGTTCTAAGAACACCATGTTTGTCAAAATCATGTTTTGACGCCATCAACTTGAGAATTGGGACTTGTTTCGTGAAAACTTGTTGTTCCTTTAAACATTGATTTTGATGTTTTGAAACTTGAGCTTTCAAGCCACACACTCCGAAATGAGGTTCTAAGAGCATGATGTGCATCAAAATCATGTTTTGACACTACAGGCTATGGAATAGGGACTCGCATCTTGAAAGCTTGTTGTGCCTCCAAACACCAGTTTTGATGTTTTGACACTGGAGCTTTCGAGCCACACTCTCTGAAATGAGGTTCTAAGAGAACGAGGTGCATCAAACTCATGTTTTCACACTACAGGCTCCAGAATAGAGACTTGCGTCTTGACAGCTTGTTGTGCCTCCACACACCAATTTCAATGCTTCGAAACCGAAGATTTTGAGGCATAAGCTCCAAACAAGGTTCCAAGAGCACGCTCTGCATCAAAATCAAATTTTGACACTACCGGCTCCAAAATTAGTACTTGCATCTTGAAACCTTGTTGTGCCTAAAAAGACTGATTTTGATGCTCCGAAACCGGGGCTTTCAAGAGGCACAAGCTTCGAAATGATGCTCTAAGAGCACAATGGGCGCTAAAATCAGATTTTGACGCTATTGACTCTAGAATCGGGACATGCATTTTGAAACCTTATTGAGCCTTCAAACATTGATTTTGATGCTCCAAAACTGGGTGTTTCAAGGCACAAGCTCCGAAATGAACTTCTAAGAGAATGATGCGAGTCAAAATGGAATTTTGACGCTACAGGCTCCAGAATAGGGGCTCATGTGTTGATGCTATTGACTCTAGAATCAGGAATTGCATCTTGAAATAATGTTGTGACTCCAAACATTGATTTTGATGCTCCAAAACTGAGTATTTCGAGGCACAAGCTCCAAAATGAGCTTCTAAAAGAATGATGTGCATCAAAATGGAATTTTGACGCTATAGGCTCCGGAATAGGGACTTGCTTCTTCAAACCTTGTTGTGCCCCAAAACATTGATTTTGATTTCCAAAATCAGGGCTTTCAAGGCACAAGCTCCGAAATGAGGTTCTAAGAGCACGATGTACATCAAAATTGCATTTTGACGCTACCGACTCTGAAATTGGGACTCATGTCTTGAAACCTTGTTGTGCCTCCAAACACTAATTTTTATGCTCCAAAAATGAGGCTTTTGAGGCACAACTTCCGAAATGCGTTTCTTAGAACACCATGTTTGTCAAAATCATGTTTTGATGCATCAAAATCACATTTTGACACTACATGCTCCTTAATAGGGACTTGTGTCTTGAAAGTTTGTTGTGCCTGCAAACACGAATTTTGAATTGGGACTTGCTTCTTGAAACCTTGTTGTGCCTCAAAACATTGATTTTGATCTTCCAAAATCAGGGCTTTCAAGGCACAAGCTCCGTAATGAGGTTCTAAAAGCACGATATACATCAAAATTGTGTTTTGACGCTATCGACTATGGAATTGGACTTGTGTCTTGAAACCTCTTTGTGCCTCCAAACAGTAATTTTTATGCTCCAAAAATGAGGCTTTTGAGGCACGACCTCTGAAATGAGGTTCTAAGAACACCATGTTTGTCAAAATCATGTTTTGACGCTATCAGCTTGAGAATCAGGACTTGTGTCTTGAAACCTTGTTTTCCCTTTAAACATTGATTTTAATGCTTTGAAACCGAAGATTTTGAGGCATAAGCTCCAAAACAAGGTTCGAAGAGCATGATGTGCGTCAAAATCAAATTTTGACGCTACCGGTTCCAGAACAGGATTTGCATCTTGAAACCTTGTTGTGCCTCCAAACATCAATTTTGATGCTCCAAAACTGGGGCTTTAAGGTACAATTTCTAAAACAAGGTTCTAAGAGCACAATGTGCATCAAAATTGAATTTTGATGATACTGGCTCTAGAATCGAGGCTTGCATCTTGAAACCTCATTGTGCGTCAAAGCACTGATTTTGATGCTCTGAAACTAGGGCTTTCGAGGCAAAAGCTTTGAAATGAGGTTCTGAGAGCACGATGTGTGCCAAAATCAGATTTTGATGCTATCAGCTTGAGAATCGGGACTTGTGTTTTGAAACCTTTTTGTGCCTTTAAACATTGATTTCGATGTTTTGAAACTTGAGCTTTGAAGCCACACGCTCTGAAACGAGGTTCTAAGAGCATGATGTGCATCAAAATCATGTTTTGACACTACAGGCTCCAGAATAGGGACTTGCATCTTGAAAGCTTATTGTGCCTCCAAACACCAATTTTGATGATACGAAACCAAAGATTTTGATGCATAAGTTCTAAAACAAGGTTCTAAGAGCACGATGTGCGTCCAAATCAAATTTTGACTCTACCAGCTCGAAAATCAGGACTTGCATCTTGAAATCTTGTTGTGCCTCCAAACATCGATTTTGATGCCCCAAAATTGGGGCTTTTGAGGCACAATTTCTAAAACGGGGTTCTAAGAACTCAGAGTGCATCAAAATTGAATTTTGATGCTACTAGCTCTAGAATCAGGGCTTAGATCTTGAAACCTTGTTGTCCCTCAAAACAATGATTTTGATGCTCCAAAATAGGGGCTTTTGAGGCAAAAGCTTCAAAATCAGGTTCAAATATCACGATATGGTCCAAAATCAGATTTTTGAAGCTCCAAAACTAGGTCTTTTGAGGCACAAGCTTTGAAATGAGCTTCTAAGAGAATGATGTGCGTCAAAATGGAATTTTTACGCTACAGGCTCCAGAATAGGGACTTGCTTCTTGAAACCTTGTTGTGGCTTAAAACATTTATTTTCATCTTCCAAAATAAAGGCTTTCAATGCATAAGCCCCCAAATGAGGTTCTATGAGCATGATGTACATCAAAATTGCGTTTTGACGCTACCGACTCTAGAATTGGGACTTGTGTCTTGAAACCTTGTTGTGCCTCTAAACACTAATTTTTAAGCTCCAAAAATGAGGCTTTTGAGGCACAACCTAAGAAATGAGGTTCTAAGAACACCATGTTTGTCAAAATAGTGTTTTGACACTATCAGCTTGAGAATCGGGACTTGTGTCTTGAAAACTTTTTGTGCCTTTAAACATTGATTTTGATCTTTCAAAACCGGAGCTTTCCAGCCACACGCTCCAAAATGAGGTTCTAAGAGCACGATGTGTATCAAAATCATGTTTCGACACTATAGGCTTTGGAATAGGGACTTGCATCTTGAAAACTTGTTATGCCTCCATACACCAATTTTGATGCTTCGAAACTGAAGATTTTGAGGCATAAGCTCCAAAACAAGGGTCTAAGAGCGCGATGTGCGTCAAAATCAAATTTTGACACTACTGGCTCGAGAATCTGGACTTGCATCTTCAAACATTGTTGTGTGTCCAAACACCAATTTTGATGCTCCAAAACTGTTGCTTTTGAGGCACAATTTCTAAAATAGGTTTCTAAGAGCACAATGTGCATCAAAATTGAATTTTGATGCTACGGGCTCTAGAATCGGGGCTTGGATCTTCAAACCTTGTTGTGCCTCAAAACACTGATTTTGATTCTCCAAAACCGGGGCTTTCAAGGCACAAGCTTCGAAATGAGGTTCTAAGAGCACGATATGCGCCAAAATACTATTTTGACGCTATTGACTCTAGAATCGGGACTTGCATCTTGAAACCTTGTTGTGCCTCCAAACATTGATTTTGATGCTCCAAAACTGGGTCTTTCAAGGCACAAGCTCCGAAATGAGCTTCTAAGAGAATGATGTGCGTCAAAATTTCATTTTCATGCTACAGGCTCCGGAATAGTGAATTGCTTCTTAAAACTTTGTTGTCCCTCAAAACATTGATTTTGATTTTCCAAAATCAAGGCTTTGAACGCGCAAGCTCCGAAAATGAGGCTTTTGAGGCACAACCTCCGAAATGAGGTTCTAAAAACATGATGTTTGTCAAAATCATGTTTTTACGCTATCAGCTTGAGAATCGAGACTTGTGTCTCGAAACCTTGTTCTACCTTTAAACATTGATTTTGATGTTTTGTAACTGAAACTTTCGAGCCACACGCTCCGAAATGAGGTTCTAACTAGAGCTTTTGAGGCACAATTTTTAAAACAGGGTTCTAAGAGCATAATTTCCATCAAAATTAAATTTTGATGCTACTGGCTCTTGAATCGGGTCTTGCATCTTGAAACCTTGTTGTGCCTCAAAACACTAATTTTGATGCTCAAAAACTGGGCCTTTCGAGTTACAAGCTTCGAAATGAGGTTCTAACAACACGATGTGCGCCAAAATCAGATTTTGACACTATTGACTCTAGAATCGGGACTTCCATCTTGAAACCTTGTTGTGCCTCAAAATACTGATTTTGATGATCCAAAACTGAAGCTTTTGAGCCACAATTTCTAAAACAGGGTTCCAAGAGCACAATGTGCATCAAAATTGAATTTTGATGCTACTGGCTCTAGAATCAGGTCTTGCATCTTGATCCCTTGTGGTGCCTCAAAAAACTGAAATGAGGATCTAAGAACACCATGTTTGTCAAAATCATGTTTTGACACTATCAGCTTGAGAATCGGGACTCGTGAGTTGAAATGTTGTTGTGCCTTTAAACATTGCTTTTGATGTTTTGAAACTGGAGCTTTCGAGCCAGACGCTCTGAAACGAGGTTCTAAGAGTACGATGTGCATTAAAATCATGTTTTGACACTACAGGATCTGAAATAGGGACTTGCATCTTGAACGCTTGTTGTGCCTCCAGACACCAATTTTGATGCTTCGAAACCGAAGATTTTGAGGCATAAGCTCCAAAACAAGGTTCTAAGAGCACGATGTGTGTTAAAATCAAATTTTGACGCTACCAGCTCTAGAATCCGGACTTGCATCTTGAAACCTTGTTGTGCCTCCAAACATCGATTTTGATGCTCCAAAGTTGGGGCTTTTGAGGCACAATTTCTAAAATAGGGTTCTAAGAGCACAATGTGCATCTTGAAACCTTGTTGTGCCTCAAAACACAAATTTGGATGCTCTGAAACCGAGGCTTTCAAGGCACAAGCTTTGAAATGAGATTGTAAGAGCATGATGCACGCCAAAATAATATTTCAACGCTATTGACTCTAGAATTAGGACTTGCACCAAAATCAGATTTTCATGCTATTGACTCTAGAATTGACACTTACATCTTCAAACATTGTTGTGCCTCCACACATTGAATTTGATGCTACAGGCTCCGGAATAGGGACTTGCTTCTTGAAACCTTATTGTGCCCCAAAACATTGATTTTGATGTTCCAAAATGAGGGCTTTCAAGGCACAAGCTCCAAAATAAGGTTCTAAGAGTATGATGTGCGTCAAGATCAAAATTTGACGCTATTCACTCTAGAATCGCGACTTGCTTTTGAAACCTTGTTGTGCCTCCAAATATTGATTTTGATGCTCCAAAACTGGGTCTTTTGAGGCACAAGCTGCGAAATGAGCTTCTAAAAGAATGATGTGCGTTAAAATGGACGCTACAGGCTCGGAAATAGGGACTTGTTTCTTGAAAACTTGTTGTGCCTCAAAATATTGATTTTGTTGTGCTTTCCAAGCACAAGCTCCGAAATGAGGTTCTAAGAGCTCCGAAATCCTGAGCTTGAGAATCAGGACTTGTGTCTTGAAATCATGTTGTACCTTTAAACATTGATTTTGATGTTTTGAAATTGGGGCTTTTGAGCCACATGCTTCGAAACGAGCTTCTGACAGCACGATGTGCATCAACATTGATTTTGATGTTTTGAAATGAGGTTCTGAGAGCACGACTTGCATTTTGAAACCTTTTTGTGCCTCCAAACATCGATTTTGATGCTCCAAAACTGGGGCTATTGAGGTACAATTTCTAAAATAGGGTTCTGATAGCACAATGTGCATCAAAATTGAATTTTGATGCTACTGGCTCTAGAATCGGGGCTTGCATCTTGAAACCTTGTTGTGCCTCAAAAAACTGATTTTGAAGCTCACTGAGGCTTTCGAGGCACAAGCTTCAAAAAGAGGTTCTAAGACACAAGCTCCGAAATGACATCTTGAAACCTTGTTGTACCTCCAAACATTGATTTTGATGCTAAAAAACTGGGTCTTTCAAGGTACAAGCTCCGAAATGAGCTTCTAAGAGAATGATGTGCGTCAAAATGGAGGAATTTTGACGCTACAGGCTCGAGAATAGGGACTTGCTGTGCCTCAAAACATTGATTTTGATGTTCCAAAATCAGGGCTTTCAAGGCACCAGCTCCGAAATGAGGTTCTAGGAGCACGATGTACCTCAAAATTGCATTTTGACGCTACCGACTCTGTAATTGGCTCTAGAATAAGGACTTGCATCTTGAAAGCTTGTTGTGCCTCCAAACACCAATTTTGATGCTTCGAAACCAAAGATTTTGAGGCATAAGTTCCAAAACAAGCTTCTAAGAGCACGATGTGTGTCAAAATCAAATTTTGACACTACCGGCTCCAGAATCAGGACTTGCATCTTGAAACCTTGTTGTGCCTCCAAAGACCGATTTTGATGTTCCAAAACTTGGGCTTTTGAGGCACAATTTCTAAAATAGGGTTCGAAGAGCACAATGTGCATCAAGTTTGAATTTTGTTGCTATTGGCTCTAGAATCGGGGCTTGCATCTTGAAACATTGTTGTGCCTAAAAACATTGATTTTGATGTTCCAAAATCGGGGCTTTTCAAGGTAGAAGCTCCAAAATGAGGTTCTAATTATGCCTCAAAATTTTCGGTTTCGAAGCATCAAAATTGGTGTTTGGAGGCATAACAAGCTTTCAAGACGTAAGTCCCTATTCTAGAGCCTGTAGTGTCAAAATGTGATTTTGATGCACATCGTGCTGTTAGAACCTCATTTCGGTGCATGTGGCTCAAAATCTACAGTTTCAAAACATCAAAACACTATTTTGACAAACATGATGTTCTTAGAACCTCATTTCTTAAGTTGTGCCTCAAAAGCGTCATTTTTGGAGCATACAAATTAGTGTTTGCAGGCACAACAAGGTTTCTAGACACATGTCCCAATTCTAGAGTCGGTAGCGTCAAAACACAATCTTGATGTACATCGTGCTCTTAGAACCTCATTTCGGAGGTTGTTCCTTGAAAGCCCTGATTTTGGAAGATGAAAATAAATGTTTTAAGGCACAACAAGGTTTCAAGAAGCAAGTCCCTATTCTGGAGTCTGTAGTTTTGACGCACATCATTCTCTTAGAAGCTCATTTCAAAGCTTGTGCCTCGAAAGATCCAGTTTTGGAGCATCAAAATAAATGTTTGGAGGCACAACAATGTTTCAAGATGCAAGTCCCGATTCTAGAGTCAATAGCATCAAAATCTAATTTTGGCGCCCATCGTGCTCTTAGAACCTCATTTTGAAGCTTGTTCTTCAAAAGTTCGGGTTTTGGAGCATGAAAATCAGTGTTTTTATGCACAACAAGGTTTCAAGATGCAAGCCCCTATTCTAGAGCCAATAGCATCAAAATTCAATTTTGATGCACATTGTGCTCTTCGAACCCTGTTTTAGAAATTGTGCCTCAAAAGCCCAAGTTTTGGAGCATCAAAATTGATGTTTGGAGGCACAACAAGGTTTCAAGATGCATGTACTGATTCTCGAGCCGGTAGCATCAAAATTTGATTTTGATGTACATTGTGCTATTAGATCCTTGTTTTGGAGCTTATGCCTCAAAATCTCCGGTTTTGAAACATCAAAATTGATGTTTGGAGGCACAACAAGCTCTCAAGATGCAAGACCCTATTTCAGAGCCTATAGTGTGGCTTGAAAGCTCCAGTTTCAAAACATCAATTTTGACAAACATGGTGTTCTTAGAACATCATTTTGGAGGTCGTGCCTCAAAAGCCTCACTTTTGGAGCTTAAAAATTAGTGTTTGGAGGCACAACAATGTTTAAAAACATAAGTCCCAATTCCAGCGTAGGTAGCCTCAAAACGCAATTTTGATGTATATTGTGCTCTTAGAATCTCATTTCGGAGCTTTTGCCTTGAAAGCCCTGATTTTGAAACATTAAAATCAATGTTTTGAGGCACAACAAGGTTTCAAGGAGTAAGTCCCTATTCCGGATCCTATAACATCTAAATTCCATTTTGACACACATCATTCTCTTAGAAGCTCATTTAAGAGCTTGTGCCTCAAAAGACCCAAAACATTGATTTTGATCTTTTGAAACTGCAGCTTTTGAGCCACACGCTCCAAAACAAGGTTCTAAGGGCATGATGTGCATCACAATTACGTTTTGACACTACAGGCTCCGGAATAGGGACTTGCATCTTGAAAGCTTGTTGTGTCTCCAAACACCAATTTGGTTTCTTCGAAACCGAAGATTTTGAGGCATAACCTCCAAAACAAGGTTCTAATAGCACGATGTGCGGCAAAATCAAATTTTGACGCTACCGGCTCCATAATTAGGACTTGCATCTTGAAACCTTGTTGTGCCTCCAAACATCGATTTTTATGCTCCAAAATTGGGGCTTCTGAGCCAAAATTCTAGAACAGGGGTCTAAGAAAACAATGTGCATCAAAATTGAGTTTTGATGCTACTAGCTCTAGAATCGGGGCTTGCATCTTAAAACCTTGTTGTGCCTCAAAACACTGATTTTGATACTCCAAAACTGGGGCTTTCGAGGCACAAGCTTTGAAATGAGGTTATAAGAGCACGATGTGTGCCAAAATCAGATTTTGACAATATTGAATCTAGTATCGGGACTTGCATCTTGAAACCTTGTTGTGTCTCTAAACATTGATTTTGAAGCTCCAAAACTGGGTCTTTCGAGGCACAAGCTCTGAAATGAGCTTCTAAGAGAATGATGTGCGTCAAAAAGGACTTTTGACGCTACAGATTCCGTAAAAGGGACTTGCTTCTTGAAACCTTGTTGTGCCTCAAAACATTGATTTTGATTTTCCAAAATTGCGTTCTAAGAGGTTCTAAGAGCACGACATACATCAGAATTGCGTTACGATGCTACCGACACTGGAATTGGGACTCATGTCTTGAAACCTTATTGTGCCTCCAAACACTAATTTTTATTCACCAAAAATGAGGATTTTGGGTCAGGACCTCCGAAATGAGGTTCTAAGAACACCATGTTTGTCAAAATCATGTTTTGACGCTGTCAACTTGAAATCAGGACTTGTGTCTTGAAACCTTGTTGTGGCTTTAAACATTGATTTTGATGTTTTGAAACTGGAGCTTACGAGGCACACGCTCTGAAACGAGGTTCTAAGAGCACGATGTGCATCAAAATCACGTTTTGACACTACAGGCTCCGGAATAGGGACTCGCATCTTTAAAGCTTGTTGTGCCTCCAAACACCAGTTTTGATGTTTTGACACTGGAGCTTTTGAGCCACACTCTCCGAAATGAGGTTCTAAGAGAACGATGTGCATCAAAATCACGTTTTTGCACTATAGGCTCTGGAATAGGGACTTGCGTCTTGATAGCTTATTGTGCCTCCACAGACCAATTTCGATGCTTCGAAACCAAAGATTTTGAGGCATAAGCTCCAAAACAAGGTTCCAAGAGCACGCTCTGCATCAAAATCAAATTTTGGCCCTACAAGCTCCAAAATCAGTACTTGCATCTTGAAACCTTGTTGTGTCTCAAAAGACTGATTTTGATGCTTTGAAACCGGGGCTTTCAAGGCACAATCTTCGAAATGATGTTCTAAGAGCATGATGGGCAGTAAAATCAAATTTTGATGCTATTGACTCTAGAATCGTGACATGCATTTTGAAACCTTGTTGTGCCTTCAAACATTGATTTTGATGGTCCAAAACTAGGTCTTTCGAGGCACAAGCTCCGAAATGAACTTCTAAGAGAATGATGTGAGTCAAAATGGAATTTCGACGCTACAGGCTCTGGAACAGGGGCTCGTGTTTTGACGCTATCAGCTTGAGAATATGGACATGTGTCTTGAAACCTTATTGTACCTTTAAACATTGATTTTGATGTTTTGAAACTGGAGCTTTCAAGCCACACGCTTGGAAATGAGGTTCTAAGAGCATGACTTGCATCAAAATCACGTTTTGACACTACAGGCTCCGGAATAGGGACTCGCGTCTTGAAAGATTGTTGTGCCTCCAAACACCAATTTTGATGCTTCGAAACCGAAGATTTTGAGGCATAAGCTCCAAAACAAGGTTCTAAGAGCACGATGTGTGTCAAAATCAAATTTCGATGCTACAGGCTCCAGAATCAGGATTTGCATCTTGAAACCTTGTTATGCCTCCAAACATCGGTTTTGAAGCTCCAAAACCGGTTTTGATGCTCCAAAACTAGGGCTTTTGAGACACAATTTCTAAAACAAGGTTCTAAGAGCACAATGTGTATCAAAATTGAATTTTGATGCTACTGGCTGTAGAATCGGGGCTTGCATCTTGAAACCGTGTGTGTTGCCTCAAAACACTCATTTTAACGCCAAAATCAGATTTTAACATTATTGACTCTAAGAGCACGATGTGCGCCAAAATCAGAATTCAACGCTATTGACTCTAGAATCGGGACTTGCTTCTTGAAACCTTGTTGTGCCTCCAAACACTGATTTTGATGTTCCAAAATTAGGGCTTTCAAGGCACAAGCTCTGAAATGAGGTTCTAAGAGCACGATGTACATCAAAATTGCGTTTTGACGCTACCAACTATGGAATTAGGACTTGTGTCTTCAAACATTGTTGTGCCTCCAAACACTAATTTTTATGCTCCAAAAATGAGGCTTTTGAGACACAACCTCCGAAAAATGAGGTTTTAACAATAGCATGTTTGTCAAAATCGTGGTTTGATGCTATCAGCTTGAGGAATGGGACTTGTGACTTGAAACCTTGTTTTGCCTTTAAACATTGATTTTGATGTTTTGAAACTAGAGCTTTCGAGCCATACACTCTAAAACGTGGTTCTAAGAGTACAATGTGCATCAAAATCATGTTTTGACACTACAGTCTCTGGAATAGGGACTTGCATCTTGAAAGCTTGTTGTGCCTCCACACACCAATTTTGATGCTTCGAAATCAAAGATTATGAGGCATAAGCTCCACAACAAGGTTCCAAGAGCATGATGTGCGCCAAAATCCAATTTTGACGCTATTGGCTCTAAAGTCAGGACTTGTATCTTGAAACCTTGTTGTGCCTCCAAACATCGATTTTGATGCTCCAAAACTTGGGCTTTTGAGGCACAATTTCTAAAATAGGGTTTGAAGAGCACAATGTCCATCAAAATTGAATTTTGATGCTATGGCTCTAGAATTGGGGCTTGCATCTTGAAACCTTGTTGTGCCTCAAAACACTGATTTTGATGCTCTAAAAAAGGGGATTTTGAGGCACAAGCTTCAAAATGAGGTTCTAAGAGCAAGATGTGCGCCAAAATCAAAATTTGACGCTATTGACTCTAGAATAGGGACTTGCATCTTGAAACCTTGATATTGATGCTCCAAAACTAGCTCTTTTGAGGCATAAGCTCTGAAATGAGCTTCTAAGAGAATGATGTGCGTCAAAATTGAATTTTGACGCTACCGGCTCCAAAATCAATACTTGGATCTTGAAACCTTGTTGTGCCTCCAAACATCGATTTTGATGCTCCAAAACTTGTGCTTTTGAGGCAGAATTTCTAAAACAGTGTTCGAAGAGCACAATGTGCTTCAAAATTGAATTTTGATGCTATTGCCTCTAGAAAAGGGGCTTGCATCTTGAAACCTTGTTCTGCCTCAAAGGACTGATTTTGATGCTTCGAAACCAGGTCTTTCGAGGCACAAGCTCTGGAATGAACTTCTAAGAGAATGATGCACAGGCTCCGGAATAGGGACTTGCTTCTTGAAAACTTCTTGTGCCTCAAAACATTGATTTTGATGTTCCAAAATCAAGGCTTTCAAGGCACAAACTCCAAAATGAGGTTCTAAGAACACCATGTTTGTCAAAATCGTGTTTTGACGCTATCAGCTTGAGAATCTAGACATGTGTCTTGAAAACTTATTGTACCTTTAAAGATTTATTTTGATGTTTTGGAACTGGAGCTTTCGAGCCACATGCTCCAAAATGAGGTTCTAAGAGCACGACTTTCATCAAAATCACGTTTTGACACTACAGGCTCCGGAATAGGGACTTGCATCTTGAAAGATTGTTGTGCCTCCAAACACCAATTTTGATGCTTTGAAACTGAAGATTTTGAGGCATAAGCTCCAAAACAAGGTTCTAAGAGCACGATGTGTGTGAAAATCAAATTTGGATGCTAGCGGCTCCAGAATCAGGAGTTGCATCTTGAACCTTGTTATGCCTCCAAACATCGGTTTTGAAGTTCCAAAACTAGGGCTTTTGAGAAACAATTTCTAAAACAGGGTTGTAAGAGCACAATGTGCATCAAAATTGAATTTTGATGCTATTGGCTGTAGAATTGGGGCTTGCATCTTGAAACCTTATTGTGCCTCCGAACATCGATTTTGATGCTCCAAAACTGGGGCTTTTGAGGCACAATTACTAAAATAGGGTTCTAAGAGCACAATATGCATCAAAATTGGATTTTGATGCTACTGACACTAGAATCAGGGCTTGCATCTTGAAACTCTATTGTGCCTCAAAATATTTATTTTAATGCTCCAAAACTGGGGCTTTCGAGGCACAAGCTTCGAAATGAGGTTCTAAGAGCACGATGTGCGCCAAAATCATATGTTGACTCTATTGAGTCTAGAAACCGGACTATCTTGTTGTGCCTCCAAACATTGATTTTGATGCTCCAAAACTGGGTCTTTTGAGGCACAAGCTCCAAAATGAGCTTCTTAAAGAATGATGTGCATCAAAATGGAATTTTAACGCTACAAGCTTCAGAAATAGGGACTTGCTTCCTGAAACCTTGTTGTGCCTTAAAAAATTGATTTTGATGTTCCCAAATGAGGGCTTTTAAGGCACAAACTTCGAAATGAGGTTGTAAGAGCATGATGTACATCAAAATTACGTTTTGACGCTACCGACTCTGAAATTTGGACTTGTGTCTTGAAACCTTGTTGTGCCTCCAAATACTAATTTTTATACTCCAAAAATGAGGCTTTTATGAAACGACCTCTGAAATGAGGTTCTAAGAACGCCGTGTTTGTGAAAATCGTGTTTTGACGCCATCATCTTGAGAATCACGACTTGTGTCTTGAAACCTTGTTGTGCCTTTAAACATTGATTTTGATGTTTTGAAACTGGAGCTTTTGAGCCACATGCTATGAAATGAGGTTATAAGAGCATGATGTGCATCAAAATCACGTTCTGAAACTACAGGCTCCGAGATAATGACTTGTGTCTTGAAAGCTTGTTGTGCCTCCAAACACCAATTTCAATGCTTCAAAACCAAAGATTTTGAACCATAAGCTCCAAACCAAGGTTCTAAGAGCACGTGTGCGTCAAAATCAAATTTTGATGCTACCGGCTCCAAAATCAGGACTTCCATCTTGAAACCTTGTTGTGCCTCCAAACATCAATTTTGATGCTCCAAAAATAGGGCGTTTGAGGCAAAATTTCTAAAACGGGGTTCTAAGAGCACAATGTGCATCAAAATTGAATTTTGATGCTACTGGCTCTAGAAAAACCTTGTTGTGCCTCAAATCACTGATTTTGATGTTTTGAAACCGGGGGTTTCTGGGCAGAAACTTCGAAATGAGGTTCTAAGAGTAAGATGTGTGCCAAAATCAGATTTTGACGCTATTGACTCTAGAATTGGGACTTGCATCTTGAAACCTTATTGTGCCTCCAAACATTGATTTTGATGTTCCAAAACTGGTTCATTTGAGGCACAAGCTCCAAAATGAGCTTCTTAGAGAATGATGTGCTTCAAAATGGAATTTTGACGCTACGGGCTCCAAAATATGAACCAGCTTCTTGAAACCTTGTTGTGCCTCAAAACACTGATTTTGATGCTCTGAAACTGAGGCTTTCGAGGCACAAGCTTTAACATGAGGTCCTTCAAACCTTGTTGTGCCTCCAAACATTGACTTTGATACTCCAAAACTGGGTCTTTCGAGGCAGAAGCTCCAAAATGAGCTTCTAAGAGAATGATGTGCATCAAAATGGAATTTTGATGCTACAGGCTCTGGAATAGGGACTTTCTTCTCGAAACCTTTTTGTGCTTCAAAACATTGATTTTGATGTTCCAAAATCAGGGCTTTCAAGGAACAAGCTCCGAAGTGAGGTTCTAAGAGCACGATGTACATCAAAATTGGGATTTGTGTCTCGAAACCATGGTGTGCCTCCAAACACTAATTTTTATACTCCAAAAACAAGGCTTTTGAGGCACAACCTCCGGAATGAGGTTCTAAGAATACCATGTTTGTCAAAATCATGTTTTGACGCTATCATCTTGAGAATCGGGACTTGTGTCTTGAAACCTTTTTGTGGCTTTAAATATTGATTTTGATGTTTTGAAACTGGAGCTTTCGAGCCACACGGTCCGAAACGAGGTTATAAGAGAGCATGATGGGCATCAAAATCATGTTTTGAAACTATAGGCTCCAGAATAAGGACTTGCGTCTTGAAAGCTTGTTGTGCCTCCAAACACCAATTTCGATGCTTTGAAAGCAAAGATATTGAGGCATAAGCTCCAAAACAAGGTTCTAAGAGCGCAATGTGCATCAAAATCAAATTTTGACGCCACTCGCTCTTGAATCGGGGCTTGCATCTTGAAACCTTGTTGTGCCTCAAAATACTGATTTTGATGCTCCGAAATCAATGCTTTTGAGGCACAAGCTTCAAAATAAGGTTCTAAGAGCACGATGTGTGCCAAAATCAAATTTTGACGCTATTGACTCTAGAATCGTGACTTGCATCTTCAAACTTGTTTGTGCCTCTAAACATTGATTTTGATGCTCCAAAACTGGGTCTTTCGAGGCACAAGCTCCGAAATGAGCTTGTAAGAGAATGATGTGCCTCAAAATTCTACAGTCTCAGGAATAGGGACTTGCTTCTTGAAACCTTGTTGTACCTCAAAACATTCATTTGGATGTTCCAAAATTAGGGCTTTCAAGCCACAATCTCCGGAATGAGGTTCTAAGAGCACGATGTACATTAAAATTGCATTTTGAAGCTATCGACTCTGGAATTGGGACTTGTGTCTTGAAACCTTGTTGTGCCTCCAAACACAAATTTTTATGCTCCAAAAAGGAGGCTTTTGAGGCACAACCTCTGAAATGAGGTTCTAAGAACACCATGTTTGTCAAAATCGCGTTTTGACGATATCAACTTGAGAATCGGGACTTGTGTCTTGAAACCTTGTTGTGCCTTTAAACAATGATTTTGATTATTTGAAACTGGAGCTTTCAAGCCACATGCTCCGAAACGAGGTTCTAAGAGCACGATGTGCATCAAAATCATGTTTTGACACTACAGGCTCCGGAATAGGGAGTTGCATCTTGAAAGCTTGGTTTGCCTCCAAACACCAATTTTGATGCTTGAAAACCAAAGATTTTGAGGCATAAGTTCCAAAAAAAGATTCTACGAGCAAAATCAAATTTTGACGCTACTGGCAACAGAATCAGTTTTTGCATCTTGAAACCTTGTAGTGCCTCCAAATATCGATTTTGATGCTCCAAAACTGGGGCTTTAAGGGCACAATTTTCAAAAGAGGTTCTAAGAGCATTGGTTCCAAAATCAGGGCTTTCAAGGCACAAGCTCCAAAATGAGGTTCTAAGAGCACAATGTGCATCAAAATCATATTTTGACACTACAGTTTCCGGAATAGGGACTTGCGTCTTGAAAGCTTGTTGTGCCTCCACACACCAATTTTGATGCTTCGAAACTGAAGATTTTGGGGCATAAGCTCCAAAACAAGGTTGCAAGAGCATGATGTGTGTAAAATCCAATTTTGACGTTATCGGCTTCACAATCGTGACTTGCATCTTGAAACCTTGTTGTGCCTCCAAAGATCGATCTTGATGCTCCAAAACTGGGGTTTTGAGGCACAATTTCTAAAACAGGGTTCTAAGAGCACAATGTGCATCAAAATTGAATTTTGGATCTACTGGCTCTAGAATCGGAGCTTACATCTTGAAACCTTGTTGTGCCTCAAAGCACTAGTTTTGATGCTCTGAAACCGGGGCTTTCGAGGCACAAGCTTCGTAATGAAGTTCTAAGAGCACCTTGTGCACCAAAATCAGATATTGACGCTATTCACTCTAGAATCGGGACTTACATCTTGAAACGTTGTTGTGCCTCCAAACATTGATTTTGATGCTCTAAAACTGGGTCTTTGGAGGCACAAGCTCCGAAATGAGCTTCTAAGAGAATGATGTGCGTCAAAATAGAATTTTAACACTACAGGCTTCGGAATAGGGACTTGCTTCATGAAACCTTGTTGTGCTTCAAAACATTGATTTTTAATTTCCAAAATCAGGGCTTTCAAGGCACAAGTTTCGAAATGAGGTTCTAAGAGCATGTCGCACATCAAAATTGTGTTTTGATGCTACCGACTCTAGAATAAACACTTGTGTGTTGAAACCTTGTTGTTCCTCCAAACACTAATTTTTATGCTCCAAAAATGAGGCTTTTGAGGCACGACCTCCGAAATGAAACAGGGTCCGAAATAGGGACTTGCTTTATGAAACCTTGTTGTGCCACCAAACACTGATTTTGATGTTCCTAAATCAGGGCTTTCAAGGCAAAAGCTCCGAAATAAGGTTCTAAGAGCATGATGTACATCAAAATGGCGTTTTGATGCTACCGACTCTGGAATTGGGACTTGTGTCTTAAAACCTTGTTGTGCCTCCAAACACTAATTTTTATGCTCCAAAAACAAGGCTTCTGAGGCACAACCTCCGAAATGAGATTCTAAGAACACCATATTTGTCAAAATCGTGTTTTGACGCTATCATCTTGAGAATCGAGACTTGTGTCTTGAAACCTTGTTGTTCCTTTAAACATTGATTTTTATGTTTTGAAACTGGAGCTTTCAAGCCACACACTCTGAAATGAGGTTCTAAGAGCACGATGTGCATAAAAATCACGTTTTGACAATACAGGCTCCAGAATAGGGACTTGTGTCTTCACATCTTGTTCTGCATCCACAAACCAATTTCGATGCTTTGAAACAAAAGATTTTGAGGCATAAGCTCCAAAACAAGGTTCCTAGAACACGATCTGCTTCAAAATCAAATTTTGACGCTACCAGCTTCGCAATTAGGAGTTGCATCTTGAAACCTTGTTGTGCCTCCAAACATCAATTTTGGTGCTCCAAAACTGGGAAAATAGTTTTCTAAAAGCACAATGAGCATCAAAATTGAATTTTGATGGTACTGGCTTTATAATTGGGGTTTGCATCTTGAAACCTTATTGTGCCTCAAAACACTAATTTTGATGCTCTGAAAATGAGGCTTTCGAGGCACAAGCTTCGAAATGAGGTTCTAAGAGCATGATGTGAGCCAAAATCAAATTTTGACGCTATTGACTCTAGAATCCGGACTTGCATCTTGAAACGTTGTTTTGCCTACAGACATTGATTTTGATGCTCTAAAACTCGGTCTTTCAAGCCACAAGCTCCGAAATGAGGTTCTAAGAGCACGATGTACATCAAAATTGTGTTTTGACGCTACTCACTCTGAAATTGGGACTCGTGTCTTCAAACCTTGTTGTGCCTCCAAACACTATTTTTTATGCTTCAAAAATGAACCTTTTAAGGAACAACCTCCTAAATGAAGTTCTAAGAACACTATGTTTGTCAAAATCGTGTTTTGACGCTGTTAGCTTGAGAATCGGGACTTGTGTCTTGAAACCTTGTTGTGCCTTTAAACATTGATTTTAATGTTTTGAAACTGGAGCTTTCGAGTCCACACGCTCTGAAATGAGGTTCTAAGAGCACGATGTGCATTAAAATCATGTTTTGACACTACAGGCTCCGGAATAGGGACTTGCATATTGAAAGCATGTGGTGCCTCCAAACACCAATTTCGATGCTCCAATACAAAGTTCTAAGAGCACAATGTGCATCAAAATCAAATTTTGAAGCTATCACCTCCAGAATTAGGATTTGCATCTTGAATCCTTGTTTTGCCTCCAAACATCAATTTTGATGCTCCAAAATTGGCGCTTTTGAGGCACAATTTCTAAAACAGGGTTCTAAGAGCACAATGTGCATCAAAATTGAATTTTGATGCTACTGGCTCTAGTTCGGGGCTTGCATGTTGAAACCTTGTTGTGCCTCAAAACATAGATTTTGATGCTCTGAAATTAGGGCTTTCGAAGCACAAGCTTCAACATGAGGTTCTAAGAGGACGATGTGCACCAAAATCAAATTTTGACGCTTTTGACTCTAGAATCGGGACTTGCATCTTGAAACCTTGTTGTGCCTCCAAACATTGATTTTGATGCTCCAAAACTGGGTCTTTCGAGGCACAAGCTCCGAAATGAGCTTCTAAGAGAATGATGTGCATCAAAATGGAATTTTGATACTACAGGCTCCGGAATAGGGACTTGCTTCTTGAAACCTTGTTGTGCCTCAAAACATTGATTTTGATGTTCCAAAATTAGGGCTTTCAAGGCACAAGCTCTGAAATCAGGTTCTAAGAGCACAATGTACATCAAAATTGCGTTTTGACGCTACCGACTCTGGAATTGGGACTTGTATCTTGAATCATTGTTGTGCCTCCAAACACTAATTTTTATGCTCCAAAAATGAGGCTTTTGAGATAAAACCTCCGAAATGAGGTTCTGAGAACACCATGTTTTTCAAAATTGTGTTTCGACGCTATCAGCTTGAGAATCGGGATTTGTGTCTTGAAACCTTATTGTGCCTTTAAACATTGATTTTGATGTTTTGAAACTAGATCTTCCAAGCCACACTCTCTGAAACAAGGTTCTAAGAGCATGATGTGCATCAAAACCCGTTTTGACATTACAGGTTCCGTAATAGGGACATGCGTCTTGAAAGTTTCTTGTGCCTCCAGACACCAATTTTGATGCTTCGAAACCGAATATTTTTAGGCATAAGCTCCAAAACAAGGATCTAAGAGAGTGTGCGTCAAACTCAAATTTTAATGCTACCGCCTCCATAATCAGGACTTGCATCTTGAAACGTTGTTTTGCCTCCAAACATCGATTTTGATGGTCCAAAACTGGGGCTTTTGAGGCACAATTTCTATAACAGGGTTCTAAGAGCACAATGTGCGTCGAAATTAAATATTGATGCTACTAGCTCTAGATTTGGGGTTTGCATGTTGAAACCTTATTGTGCCTCAAAACACTGATTTTGATGCTCCAAAATCAGGGCTTTTGGAGCACAAGCTTCAACATGACGTTCTAAGAGCACGACGTGCACCAAAATCAGATTTTGACGCTTTTGACTCTAGAATCGGGACTTGCATATTGAAACATTGTTGTGCCTCCAAACATTGATTTTGATGCTCTAAAACTAGGTCTTTCGAGGCACAAGCTCCGAAATGAGCTTCTAAGAGAATGATGTGCATCAAAATAGAATTTTTACGCTACAGGCTCCGGAATAGGGACTTGCTTCTTGAAACCTTGTTGTGCCTCAAAACATTGATTTTGATGTACCAAAATCAGGGCTTTCAAGGCACAAGCTCCGAAATGAGGTTCTAAGAGCACGATGTACATCAAAATTGTATTTTGATGCTACCAACTCTCAAATTGGAACTTGTGTCTTGAAACCTTGTTCTACCTCCAAGCACTAATTTTTATGCTCCAAAAATGAGGCTTTTGAGGGATGACCTCCGAAATGAGATTCTAAGAACACCATGTTTGTCAAAATCATGTTTTGATGCTATCAGCTTGAGTATCGGGACTTGTGTCTTGAAACATTGTTGTGCTTTTAAACATTGATTTTGATGCATGTCCGGAATAACGACTTGCATCTTGAAAGCTTGTTGTGCATCCAAATAACAATTTCGATGCTTCGAAACTGAAGATTTTGAGGCATAAGCTCCAAAACAAGGTTCAAAGAGCACGATGTACGTCAAAATCAATTTTTGATGATACCGGCTCCAGAATTAGGACTTGCATCTTGAAACCTTGTTGTGCCTCCAAACATCGATTTTAATGATCCAAAACTGGGACTTTTGAGGCACAATTTCTAAAACAGGGATCTCAGAGCACAATGTGCATCAAAATTGAATTTTGATGGTACTGGCTCTAGAATCGGGGCTTGCATCTTGAAACCTTGTTGTGCCTCAAAACACTAATTTTGATGCTCTGAAATCGAGAATTTTGAGGCACAAGCTTCGAAATGAGGTTCTAAGAGCACGATGTGCACCAAATTCAAATTTTGACGCTATTGACTCTAGAATCGGGACTTGCATCTTGAAACCTTGTTGTGCCTCCAAACATTGATTTTGATGAGCCAAAGATGGGTCTTTCAAGCCAAAAGCTCCGAGCTTCTAAGAAAATGGTGTGTGTCCAAATGGAATTTCAATGCTACAGGCTCTGGAATAGGGACTTGCTTCTTGAAACCTTGTTGTGCCTCAAAACATTGATTTTATTGATCCAAAACAAGGGCTTTCAAGGGACAAGCTCAGAAATGAGGTTCTAAGAGCACGATGTACATCAAAGTTGCGTTTCGATGCTACCGACTCTGGAATTGTGACTTGTGTCTTGAAACCTTGTCGTGCCTCCAAAGACTAATTTTTATGCTCCAAAATCGAGGCTTTTCAGGCACGACCTCCAAAATGAGGTTCTAAGAACACCATGTTTGTCAAAATCGTGTTTTGACGCTATCAGCTTGAGAATCAGAACTTGTGTCTTGAAACCTTGTTGTGCCTTTAAACATTGATTTTGATGTTTTGAAACCGCAGCTTTCAAGCCACGTGCTTCGAAACGAGGTTCTAAGAGCACGATGTGCATCAAAATCACATTTTGACACTACAGGCTCCGGAATAGGGACTTGCATTTTCAAAGCCTGTTGTGCCTCCAAACACCAATTTCGATGTTTCGAAACCAAAGATTTTGATGCATAAGCTCCAAAACAAGCTTCTCTGAGCATGATGTGCGTCAAAATCAAATTTTAATGCTATCGGCTCTAGAATCAGGACTTGCATCTTGAAACCTTGTTGTGCCTCCAAACATCGATTTTGATGTTCCAAAACTGGGGGTTTTGAGGCAAAATTTCTAAACCAGGGTTCTAAGAGAACAATGTGCATCAAAATTGAATTTTGATGGTATTGGCTTTAGAATCGGGGATTGGATCTTAAAACCTTATTGTGCCTCAAAACACTGATTTTGATGCTCCGAAACCGGGGCTTTCGAAGCACAAGCTTCGAAATGAGGTTCTGGGAGCATGATGTGCGCTAAAATCAAATTTTAACGCTATTGACTCTAGAATCGGGACTTGCATCTTGAAACCTTGTTGTGCCTCTAAACATTGATTTTAATGCTCCAAAATTGGGTCTTTCGAGGCACAAGCTCCGAAATGAGCTTTTAAGAGAATGATGTGCGTCAAAATAGAATTTTGTAGCTACAAGCTCCAGAATAGGGACTTGCTTCTTGAAACCTTGTCGTGCCTCAAAACATTGATTTTCATGTTCCAAAATTAGGGATTTCAAGGCTCAAGCTCCGAAATGAGGTTCTAAGAGCACGATGTTCATCAACATTGTGTTTTGATGGTACCGACTCTGGAATGGGACTCGTGTCTTGAAACCTCTTTATGCCTCCATACAATAAGTTTTATGCTCTGAAATGAGATTCTAAGAACACCATGTTTTTCAAAATTATGTTTTGACGCCATCAGCTTGAAAATCGAGACTTGTGTCTTGAAACCTTGTTGTGCCTTTAAACATTGATTTTGATGTTTTTAAACTGCAGCTTTCGAGCCACACGCTCCGAAACAAGGTTCTAAGAGCATGCACGATGTGCATCAAAATCACATTTTAACACTACAGGCTTCGGAATAGGGACTTGCGTCTAGAAAGCTTGTTGTGCCTCCAAACACCAATTTTGATGCTTCGAAACTGAAGATTTTGAGGCATAATCTCCAAAACAAGGTTCTATGAGCACGATGTCTGTCAAAATCAGGACTTGCATCTTGAAACGTTGTTGTGCCTCCAAACATCAATTTTGATGCTCCAAAACTGGGGCTTTTGAGGCACAATTTGTAAAATAGGGTTCTAAGAGCACAATGTTCATCAAAATTGAATTTTGATGCTACTGGCTCTAGAATCGGGGCTTACATTTTGAAACCTTGTTGTGCCTCAAAAAGCTGATTTTGATGCTCCAAAATCGGGCATTTCAAGGTACAAGCTACGAAATGAGGTTCTAAGAGCACGATGTACGACAAAATCAGATTTTGATGCTATTGACTCTAGAATCGGGACTTGAATCTTGAAACCTTGTTGTGCCTCCAAATATTTATTTTGATGCTCCAAAACTTGATCTTTTGAGGAAAAAGCTCCGAAAAAGCTCCAAATGATGTGCGTTAAAATTGAATTTTTATGCTATAGGCTCCGGAATAGGGACTTGCTTCTTGAAACCTTATTGTGCCTCAAAACATTGATTTTGATGTTCCAAAATCAGGTTCTAAGAGCTCCAAAATGAGGTTCTAAGAGCATGATGTACATGAAAATTGCGTTTTGATGTTTTCGACTCTTGAATTGGGACTTGTGTCTTGAAACCTTGTTGTGCCTCCAAACACCATGTTTGTAAAAATCGTGTTTCGACGCTATCAGCTTGAGAATCGGGACTTGTGTCTTGAAACCTTGTTGCGCTTTAAACATTGCTTTTGATGTTTGGAAACTAGAGCTTTCGAGCCACACGCTCCAAAACGAGGTTCTAAGAGCACGATGTGCATCAAAATCATGTTTTGACACTAAAGGCTCCAAAATAGGGAGTGGAATCTTGAAAGGTTGTTGTGCCTCCAGACACCAATTTTGATACTTCAAAACCGAAGATTTTGAGGCATAAGCTCCAAAAAAAGGTTCTAAGAGCACGATGTGCATCAAAATCAAATTTTGACGCTACTGGCTCCAGAATTAGGACTTGCATCTTGAAACAATGTTGTGCCTCCAAACATCAATTTTGATGCTCCAAAATTGGGGCTTTTGAGGCACAATTTCTAAAACAGGGTTCTAAGAGCACAATTTGCATCAAAGTTGAATTTTGATGCTACTCGCTCTAGAATCGGTGCTTGCATCTTGAAACCTTGTTTTGCCTCAAAACATTTATTTTGATTCTCCGAAATCGGGGCTTTCAAGGCACAAGCTTTGAAATGAGGTTCTAAGAGCACGATGTGCACCAAAATCAGATTTTCACGCTATTGACTCTAGAATTGACACTTACATCTTCAAACATTGTTGTGCCTCCACACATTGATTTTGATGCTCCAAAACTAGGTCTTTCGAGGCACAAGCTCTGAAATGAGCTTCTAAGAGAATGATGTGTGTGAAAATGGAATTTTGACGCTACAGGCTCCGGAATAGGGACTTGCTTCTTGAAACCTTGTTGTGCCTCAAAACATTGATTTTGATGTTCCAAAATCAGGACTTTCAAGGCACAAACACTGAAATTAGGTTCTAAGAGCACGATGTACATCAAAATTGCGTTTTGACACTACCGACTTTGGAAATGGGACTTGTGTCTTGAAACCTTGTGCCTCAAAACACTAATTTTTATGCTCCAAAAATGAGGCTTTTGGGGCAGAACCTCCGAAATGAGGTTCTGAGAACACCATATTTTTCAAAATTGTGTTTCGACGCTCTCAGCTTGAGAATCGGGACTTGTGTCTTGAAACATTATTGTGCCTTTAAACATTGATTTTGATGTTTTGAAACTAGAGCTTCCAAGGCACACGCTCGAAAAGGAGGTTCTAAGAGCACAATGTGCATCAATATTGAATTTTGATGCTACTGGCTCTAGAATTGAGGCTTGCATCTTGAAACCTTGTTGTGCCTCAAAACATTGATTTTGATGTTCTGAAACTGGTTCTTTCAAGGAACAAGCTTTGAAATGAGGTTTTAAGAGCACAATGTGCATCAATATTGAATTTCGACGCTAGAAGCTCCAGAATAGGGACTTGCTTCTTGAAACCTTGTTGTGCCCCAAAACATTGATTTTGATGTTCCAAAATCAGGGCTTTCAAGGCATAAGCTTCGAAATGAGGTTCTAAGAGCACAATGTACATCAAAATTGCGTTTTGACCCTACCGACTCTAGAATTGGGACTTGTGTCTTGAAACCTTGTTGTGCCTCCAAACACTAACTTTTATGCTCCAAAAATGTGGCTTTTGAGGCACAACCTCCAAAATGAGGTTCTAAGAACACCATGTTTGTCAAAATCATGTTTTGACGCTATCAGCTTGAGAATCGAGACTCGTGACTTGAAACCTTGTTGTGCCTTTAAACATTGCTTTTGATTGTTTGAAACTGGAGCTTTCGAGCCACATGCTCTGAAATGAGGTTCTAAGAGCACGATGTGCATCAAAATCATGTTTTGACACTACAGGCTTTGGAATGGGCACTTGCGTCTTGAAAGCTTGTTGTGCCTCCAGACACCAATTTTGATGCTTTGAAACCAAACATTTTTAGGCATAAGCTCCAAAACAAGGTTCTAAGAGCACGATGTGTGTCAAACTCAAATTTTAACACTACCGGCTCCATAATCAGGACTTGCATCTTGAAACCTTGTTGTGCCTCCAAATATCGATTTTGATGCTCCAAAACTGAGGATTTTGAGGCACAATTTCTATAATAGGGTTTTAAGAGCACAATGTGCATCAAAATTTAATTTTGATGCTACTGGCTCTATTATCGGGGCTTGCATCTTGAAACCTTGTTATGCCTCAAAAAACTGATTTTGATGCTCCGAAACCAGGGCTTTTGAGGCACAAGCTTTGAAATAAGGTTCTAAGAGAAAGATGTCTACCAAAATTAGATTTTGACGCTATTGAATCTAGAATCGAGACTTGCATATTCAAACCTTGTTGTGACTCCAAACATTGATTTTGATGCTTCAAAATTGGGTCTTTCGAGGCACAAGCTCTGAAATGAGCTTCTAAGAGAATGATGTGCGTCAAAATTGAATTTTGACGCTACAGGCTCCGGAATAGGGACTTGCTTCTTCAAATCTTTTTGTGCCTTAAAACATTGATTTTGATGTTCACAAATCAGGGCTTTCAAGGCACAAGCTCCGAAATGAGGTTCTAAGAGCATGATGTACATAAAAATTGCATTTTGATGCTACCCACTGTGGAATTGGGACTTGTGTCTTGAAACCTTGTTGTGCCTGCAAACACTAATTTTTATGCTCCAAAAACGCGGCTTTTGAAGCACAACCTCCGAAATGAGGATCTAACAACACCATGTTTGTAAAAATTGTGTTTCGACGCTATCAACTTGAGAATCGGGACTCGTTTCTTGAAATGATGTGCGTCAAAATCTAATTTTGATGCTACAGGCTACGGAATAGGGACTTGCTACTTGAAACCTTGTTGTGCCTCAAAACATTGATTTTGATGTTCCAAAATCAAGACTTTCAAGGCACAAGCTCCGAAATGAGGTTCTAAAAGCACGATATACATCAAAATTGCGTTTTGACGCTACCGACTCTGTAATTGGACTTGTGTCTTGAAATCTCTTTGTGCCTCCAAACACTAATTTTTATGCTCCAAAAAGGAGGCTTTTGAGGCACGATCTCCGAAATGACGTTCTAAGAACACCATGTTTGTCAAAATCGTCTTTTGACGCTATCAGCGTGAGAATCGGGACTTGTGTCTTGAAACCTTGTTTTCCCTTTAAACATTGATTTTAATGTCTTGAATCTGGAGCTTTCGAGCCACATGCTCAAAAATAAGGTTCTAAGAGTGCGATGTGCATCAAAATCACGTTTAGAAACTACAGGGTCCGGAATATGGACTTGCATCTTGAAAGCTTGTTGTGCCTCCAAACACCAATTTTGATGCTTTGAAACCGAAGATTTTGAGGCATAAGTTCCAAAACAAGGTTCTAAGAATTAGGACTTGCATCTTGAAACCTTGTTGTGCGTCAAACCACTAGTTTTGATGCTCCGAAACAGGGACTTTTGAGGCACAAGCTTCGAAATGTGGTTTTGAGAGCACGACGTGCACCAAAATAAGATTTTGACACTATCAGCTTGAGAATCGGGACTTGTGTTTTGAAACCTTGTTGTGCCTTTAAAGATTGATTTCGATGTTTTGAAACTTGAGCTTTCAAGCCACATGCTTTGAAATGAGTTTCTAAGAGCACGATGTGCGTCAAAATTATGTTCTGACACTACAGGTTCCAAAATAGGGACTTGTGTCTTGAAAACTTATTGTGCCTCCAAACACCAATTTTGATGATTCTAAACCAAAGATTTTGAGGCATAAGTTCTAAAACAAGGTTCTAGGAGCACGATGTGTGTCCAAATCAAATTTCGACGCTACCAGCTCCAGAATCAGGACTTGCCTCCAAACATCGATTTTGATGCTCCAAAATTGGGGCTTTTGAGGCACAATTTCTAAAACAGGGTTCTAAGAGCTCAATGTGCATCAAAATTGAATTTTGATGCTACTGGCTGTAGAATCAGGGCTTGCATCTTGAAACCTTGTTGTCTCTCAAAACACTAATTTTGATGCTCCAAAACAGGAGCTTTTGAGGCACAAGCTTCGAAATCAGGTTCGAATAGCACGATGTGGAGCAAAATTAGATTTTGATGCTATTGACTCTAGAATCGGAACTTGCATCTTGAAACCTTGTTGTGCCTCCAAACATTGATTTTGAAGCTCCAAAACTAGGTCTTTTGAGGCACAAGCTCCGAAATGAGCTTCTAAGAGAATGATGTGCGTCAAAATGGAATTTTGACGCTACAGGCTCTAGAATAGGGAATTGCTTCTTGAAACCTTGTTGTCCCTCAAAACATTGATTTTGATGTACAGGCTCTGGAATAGGGAAATGAGCTTTTTGTGGCACAACATTCGAAATGAGGTTCTAAAACACGATGTTTGTCAAAATAGTTCTTTGACACTATTTTGATGCTACTGGCTCTAGAATCGAGGCTTGCATTTTGAAGCCTTGTTGTGCCTTCAAACATTGATTTTGATGCTAAAAAACTGGTTCTTTCGAGGCACAAGCTCCGAAATGAACTTCTAAGACAATGATGCGCGTCAAAATAGAATTTTGATGCTACAGGCTCCGGAATTTTGACGCTACAGGATCCAGAATAGGGGCTTGTGTTTTGACGCTATCAGCTTGAGAATCTGGATATGTGTCTTGAAACCTTATTGTACCTTTAAACATTGATTTTGATGTTTTGAAACTGGAGCTTTCGAGCCACACACTCTCCAAAACGAGGTTCTAAGAGCAGGAATTGCATCAAAATCAGGTTTTGACACTACAGGCTCCAGAATAGGGACTTGCGTCTTGAAAGATTGTTGTGCCTCCAAACACAAATTTTGAGGCTTAACCTCCAAAACAAGGTTCTAAGAGCACAATGTGTGTCAAAATCAAATTTGGATGCTACCAGCTCCAGAATCAGGATTTGCATCTTGATACATTATTATGCCTCCAAACATCAGTTTTGAAGCTCCAAAACTGGTGCTAACAATTTCTAAAACATTGTTAGCACAATGTGCATCAAAATTGAATTTTTATGCTACTGGTTGTAAAATCGGGGCTTGCATCTTGAAACCTTGTTTTGCCTCAAAACACTGATTTTAACGCCAAAATCAGATTTTAACGCTATTGACTCTAAGATAACTATGTGCGACAAAATCAGAATTTAACGCTATTGACTCTAGAATCGGGACTTGCATCTTGAAACCTTGTTGTGTCTCCAAACATTGATTTTGATGCTCCAAAACTGGGTGTTTCAAGGCACAAGCTCTGAAATGAGCTTCAAAGAGAATGCTATGCGTCAAAATTCCATTTTGACCCTACAGGCTCCGTAATAGGGACTTGCTTCTTGAAACCTTGTTGTTCCTCCAAACACTGATTTTGATTTTCCAAAATTAGGATTTTCAAGGCACAAGCTCCGAAATGAGGTTCTAACAGCATGTTGTACATCAAAATTGCGTTTTGACGCTACGGACTATGGAATTGGGACTTGTGTTTTGAAACATTGTTGTGCCTCCAAACATTAATTTTTATGCTCCAAAAATGAGGCTTTTGAGACACAACCTCCGAAATCAGGTTCTAAGAATAGCATGTTTGTCAAAATCGTGGTTTCACGCTATCAGCTTGAGAATTGGGACCTGTGTCTTGAAACCTTGTTTTGCCTTTAAACATTGATTTTGATGTTTTGAAACTGGAGCTTTCGAGCCATACGCTCCGAAATGAGGTTTTAAGAACACAATGTGCATCAAAATCATGTTTTGACACTACAATCTCTGGAATAGGGACTTGCATCTTGAAAACGTGTTGTGCCTCCACACACCAATTTTGAGGCATAAGCTCCAAAACAAGGTTCCAAGAGCATGATGGGCGTCAAAATCCAATTTTGACGCTACCGGCTCCAAAATTGGGACTTGCATCTTGAAACCTTGTTGTGCCTCCAAACATCGATTTTGATGCTCCAAAACTTGGGCTTTTGAGGCACAATTTCTAAAACAGGGTTCGAAGAGCACAATGTGCATCAAAATTGAATTTTGATGCTACTGGCTCTAGAATTGGGGCTTGCATCTTGAAACCTTGTTGTGCCTCAAAACACTGATTTTGATGCTCCGAAACTGGGGATTTCGAGGCACAAGCTTCGAAATGAGGTTCTAAGAGCAGGATGTGCGCCAAATTCATATTTTGACACTATTGACTCTAGAATCGGGACTTGCATCTTGAAACCTTGTTGTGCCTCCAAACCTTGATTTTGATGCTCCAAAACTAGGTATTTCGAGGCACAAGGTCGAAATGAGCTTCTAAGAGAATGATGTGCATCAAAATTGAATTTTGATGCTACAGGCTCCGGAATAAGGACTTGCTTCTTGAAACCTTATTGTGCCTGAAACATTGATTTTGATGTTCCAAAATCAGGGCTTTCAAGGCACGAGCTCCGAAATAGGGACTTTGGAATAGGGACTTGCGTCTTGACAGCTTGGTGTGCCTCCACACACCAATTTTTGATGCTTCGAAACCGAAGATTTTGAGGCATAAGCTCCAAAACAAGGTTCCAAGAGCACGTCTGCATCAAAATCAAATTTTGATGCTACCGGCTAGAAAATCAGTACTTGCATCTTGAAACCTTGTTGTGCCTCCAAACATCGATTTTGATGCTCGAAAATTTGTGCTTTTGAGGCAGAATTTCTAAAACAGTGTTCTCGAAGAGCACAATGTGCATCAAAATTGAATTTCGATGCTATTGCCTCTAGAATAGGGGCTTACCTCTAGAATAGGGGCTTACATCTTGAAACCTTGTTGTGCCACAAAAGACTGATTTTGATGCATCGAAACCGAGGCTTTCGAGGCACAAGCTCCAAAACAAGGTTCTAAGAGCATGATGTGTGTCAAAATCAAATTTGGACGCTAGCGGCTCCAGAATCAAGACTTGCTTCTTGAAACCTTGTTATGCCTCCAAACATCGGTTTTGAAGCTCCAAAACTAGGGCTTTTGAGGCACAATTTCTAAAACAGGGTTCTAAGAGCACAATGTGCCTCAAAACATTGATTTTGATGTTCCAAAATCAGGGCTTTCAAGGCACAAGCTCTGAAATGAGGTAGCACGATGTACATCAAAATTGTGTTTTGATGCTACCAACTGTGGAATTGGGACTTGTGTCTTGAAACCTTGTTGTGCCTCCAAACACTAATTTTTATACTCCAAAAATGAGGCTTTTGAGGCACAACCTCAGAAATGAGGTTCTAAGAACACCATGTTTGTCAAAATCGTGTTTTGACGCTATCAGCTTGAGAATCGAGACTCGTGACTTGAAACGTTGTTGTGCCTTTAAACATTGCTTTTGATGTTTTGAAACTGGAGCTTTCGAGCCAAACGCTCTGAAACGAGGTTCGAAGAGTACGATGTGCATCAAAATCATGTTTTGACACTGTCAAGCTCTGAAATAGGGAGTTGCATCTTGAAAGCTTGTTGTGCCTCCAGACACCAATTTTGATGCTTCCTAACTGAAGATTTTGAGGCATAAGCTCCAAAACAAGGTTCTAAGAGCACGATGTGCGTTAAAATAAAATTTTGACACTACCGGCTCTAGAATCAGGACTTGCATCTTGAAACCTTGTTGTGTCTCCAAACATCGATTTTGATGCTCCAAAGTTGGGGCTTTTGAGGCACAATTTTTAAAACAGGGTTCTAAGAGCACAATGTGCATCAAAATTGAATTTTGATGCTACTTGCTCTAGAATTGGAGCTTGCATCTTGAAACCTTGTTGTGACTCAAAACACAAATTTGGATGCTCCAAAACCAAGGCTTTCAAGGCACACGCTTTGAAATGAGATTCTAAGAGCATGATGTACGCTAAAATAAGATTTTGACGCTATTTACTCTAGAATCGCGACTTGCACAAAAATCAGATTTTCACGCTATTGACTCTAGAATTGACACTTACATCTTCAAACATTGTTGTGCCTCCACACATTGAATTTGATGCTCCAAAATTGGGTCTTTCAAGGCACAAGCTTTGAAATGAGCTTCTAAGAGAATGATGTGCGTCAAAATTGAATTTTGATGATACAGGCTCTGGAATAGGACTTGCTTCTTGAAACCTTATTGTGCCTGAAAACATTGATTTTGATGTTCCAAAATCAGGGCTTTCAAGGCAAGAGCTCCGAAATGAGGTTCTAAGACCACGATGTACATCAAAATTGCGTTTTGACATTACCCACTCTGGAATTGGGACCTGTGTCTTGAAATATTGTTGTGCCTCCAAACTCTAATTTTTATGCTCCAAAAATGTGGCTTTTGAGGCACACCATCCGAAACGAGGTTTTAAGAACACCATGTTTGTCAAAATAATGTTTTGACACCATCAGCTTGAGAATCGGGACGTGTTTCATGAAAACTTGTTGCTCCTTTAAACATTGATTTTGATGTTTTGAAACTTGAGCTTTCAAGCCACACGCTCCGAAATGAGGTTCTAAGAGTACGATGTGCATCAAAATTACGTTTTGACACTACAGGCTTTGGAATAGGGACTCGCATCTTTAAATCTTGTTGTGCCTCCAAACACCAGTTTTGATGTTTTGACACTGGAGCTTTCGAGCCACACTCTCCGAAATGAGGTTCTAAGAGAACGATGTGCTTCAAAATCATGTTTTCGCACTATAGGCTCTGGAATAGGGACTTGCGTCTTGATAGCTTATTGTGCCTCCACACACCAATTTCGATGCTTCGAAACTGAAGATTTTGAGGCATAAGCTCCAAAACAAGGTTCCAAGAGCACGCTTTGCATCAAAATCAAATTTTGACACTACAGGCTCCAAAATCAGTAATTGCATCTTGAAACCTTGTTGTGCTTCAAAAGACTGATTTTGTTGCTCTGAAACCAGGGCTTTCAAGGCACAAGCTTCGAAATGATGTTCTAAGAGCATGATGGGCAGTAAAATCAGATTTTGATGCTATTGACTCTACAATAGGGACATGCATTTTGAAACCTTGTTGTGCCTTCAAACATTGATTTTGATGCTCCAAAACTAGGTCTTTCAAGGCACAAGCTCCGAAATGAACTTCTAAGAGAATGATGCGAGTCAAAATGGAATTTTGATGCTATAGGCTCCGGAATAGGGGCTCGTGTTTTGACGCTATCAGCTTGAGAATCTGGACATGTGTCTTGAAACCCTATTGTACCTTTAAACATTGATTTTGATGTTTTGAAACTGGAGCTTTCAAGCCACATGCTCGGAAATGAGGTTCTAAGAGCATGACTTGCATCAAAATCACGTTTTGACACTACAGGCTCCGGAATACGGACTTGCGTCTTGAAAGATTGTTGTGCCTCCAAACACCAATTTTGATGCTTCGAAACCGTTGACGCATAAGCTCCAAAACAAGGTTCTAAGAGCATGATGTGTGTCAAAATCAAATTTGGATGCTACAAGCTCCAGAATCAAGATTTGCATATTGAAACCTTGTTATGCCTCCAAACATCGGTTTTGAAGCTCCAAAACCGGTTTTGATGCTCCAAAACTAGGGCTTTTGAGGCACAATTTCTAAAACAGGGTTCTAAGAGCACAATGTGCATCAAAATTCAATTTTGATGCTACTGGCTGTAGAATCGGAGCTTGCATCTTGAAACCTTGTTGTGCCTCAAAACACTTGTTTTGATGCTCTAAAAAAGGGGATTTTGAGGCACAAGCTTCGAAATGAGGTTCTAAGAGCAGGATGTGCGCCAAATTCAGATTTTGACGCTATTGACTCTAGAATAGGGATTTGCATCTTGAAACCTTGTTGTGTCTCCAAACCTTGATATTGATGCTCCAAAACTAGCTCTTTCGAGGCATAAGCTCTGAAATGAGCTTCTAAGAGAATGATGTGCGTCAAAATTGAATTTTGATTCTATAGGCTCCGGAATAGGGACTTGCTTATTGAAAGCTTATTGTGCCTGAAAACATTGATTTTGATGTTCGAAAATCAGTGCTTTCAAGGCACGAGCTCTGAAATGAGGTTCTAAGACCACGATGTACATCAAAATTGCGTTTTGACATTACCCACTCTGGAATTGGGACTTATGTCATGAAATATTGTTGTGCCTCCAAACTCTAATTTTTATGCTCCAAAAACGAGGCTTTTGAGGCACAACCTCTGAAATGAGGTTCTAAGAACACCATGTTTGTCAAAATCGTGTTTTGACACCATCAGCTTGAGAATCAGGATTTGTTTCGTGAAAACTTGTTATTCCTTTAAACATTGATTTTGATGTTTTGAAACTTGAGCTTCAAAATCATGAGGTTCTAAGAGCACGATGTGAATCAAAATCATGTTTTGACACTACAGGCTCTGGAATAGGGACTTGCATCTTGAAAGCTTGTTGTGTCTCCAAACACCTGTTTTGATGTTTTGACACTGGAGCTTTCGAGCCACACTCTCCGAAATGAGGTTCTAAGAGAACGATGTGCATCAAAATCATGTTTTCACACTACAGGCTCCGGAATAGGGACTTGCGTCTTGACAGCTTGTTGTGCCTCCACACACCAATATCGATGCTTCGAAACCAAGGATTTTGAGGCATAAGCTCCAAAACAAGGTTCCAAGAGCACAATCTACATCAAAAATCAAATTTTGACGCTACCGGCTCCAAAATCAATACTTGGATCTTGAAACCTTGTTGTGCCTCCAAACATCGATTTTGATGCTCCAAAACTTGTGCTTTTGAGGCAGAATTTCTAAAACAGTGTTCGAAGAGCACAATGTGCTTCAAAATTGAATTTTGATGCTATTGCCTCTAGAAAAGGGTCTTGCATCTTGAAACCTTGTTGTGCCTCAAAAGACTGATTTTGATGCTCTGAAACCAGGGCTTTCGAGGCACAAACTTCGAAATGATGTTTTAAGAGCACGATGGCCACCAAAATCAGATTTTGATGGTATTGACTCTAGAATCGGGACTTGCATCTTGAAACCTTGTTGTGCCTTTAAACATTGATTTTGATGCTCCAAAACTGGGTCTTTTGAGGCACAAGCTCTGGAATGAACTTCTAAGAGATTGATGCGCGTCAAAATGGAATTTTGACGCTACAGGCTCCGGAATAGGGACTTGCTTCTTGAAACCTTCTTGTGCCTCAAAACATTGATTTTAATGTTCCAAAATCAAGGCTTTCAAGGCACAAACTCCGAAATGAGGTTCTACGAACACCATGTTTGTCAAAATCGTCTTTTGATGCTATCAACTTGAGAATCAAGACATGTTTCTTGAAACCTTATTGTACCTTTAAACATTTATTTTGATGTTTGGAACTGGAGCTTTCGAGCCACATGCTCTGAAATGAGGTTCTAAGAGCACGACTTTCATCAAAATCACGTTTTGACACTACAGGCTCCGGAATAGGGACTTGCATCTTGAAAGATTGTTGTGCCTCCAAACACCAATTTTGATGCTTTGAAACCGAAGATTTTGAGGCATAAGCTCCAAAACAAGGTTCTAAGAGCATGATGTGAGTGAAAATCAAATTCGGATGCTAGCGGCTCCAGAATCAGGACTTGCATCTTGGAGCTTGTTATGCCTCCAAACATCGGTTTTGAAGTTCCAAGACTAGGGCTTTTGAGAAACAATTTCTAAAACAGGGTTGTAAGAGCACAATGTGCATCAAAATTGAATTTTGATGCTACTGGTTGTAGAATTGGGGCTTGCATCCTAAAACCTTATTGTGCCTGGAAACATCGATTTTGATGCTCCAAAACTGGGGCTTTTGAGGCACAATTACTAAAATAGGGTTCTGAGAACACCATGTTTTTCAAAATTGGATTTTGATGCTACTGACACTAGAATCAGGGCTTGCATCTTGAAACTCTGTTGTGCCTCAAAACATTTATTTTAATGCTCTGAAACTGGGGCTTTCGAGGCACAAGCTTCGAAATGAGGTTCTAAGAGCACAATGTGCACCAAAATCATATGTTGACTCTATTGAGTCTAGAAACCGGAATATCTTGTTGTGCCTCCAAACATTGATTTTGATGCTCCAAAACTGGGTCTTTTGAGGCACAAGCTCCAAAATGAGCTTCTTAAAGAATGATGTGCATCAAAATGGAATTTTAACTCTACAAGCTCTGGAGTAGGGACTTGCTTCCTGAAACCTTGTTGTGCCTGAAAACATTGATTTTGATGTTTCCAAATGAGGGCTTCCAAGGCACAAACTTCGAAATGAGGTTCTAAGAGCACGATGTACATCAAAATTACGTTTTGACGCTACCGACTCTGAAATTTGGACTTGTGTCTTGAAACCTTGTTGTGCCTCCAAACACTAATTTTTATACTCCAAAATGAGGCTTTTATGAAACGACCTCCGAAATGAGGTTCTAAGAATGTCGTGTTTGTGAAAATCGTGTTTTGACGCCATCATCTTGAGAATCAGGACTTGTGTCTTGAAACCTTGTTGTGCCTTTAAACATTGATTTTGATGTTTTGAAACTGGAGCTTTCGAGCCACATGCTCCGAAATGAGGTTATAAGAGCATGATGTGCATCAAAATCACGTTCTAAAACTACAGGCTCCAAGATAATGACTTGCATCTTGAAAGCTTGTTGTGCCTCCAACCACCAATTTCAATGCTTCGAAACCGAAGATTTTGAACCATAAGCTCCAAAACAAGGTTCTAAGAGCACGATGTGTGTCAAAATCAAATTTTGATGCTACTGGCTCCAGAATCAGGACTTCCATCTTGAAACCTTGTTGTGCCTCCAAACATTGATTTTGATGCTACAAAAATAGGGCTTTTGAGGCAAAATTTCTAAAACGGGGTTCTAAGAGCACAATGTGCATCAAATTGAATTTTGATGCTACTAGCTCTAGAAAAACCTTGTTGTGCCTCAAAACACTGATTTTGATGTTTTGAAACCGGGGTTTCCGGGCACAAACTTCGAAATGAGGTTCTAAGAGCAAGATGTGTGCCAAAATCAGATTTTGACGCTATTGACTCTAGAATCGGGAATTGCATCTTGAAACCTTATTTTGCCTCCAAACATTGATTTTGATGCTCCAAAACTGGTTCATTCGAGGCACAAGCTCCGAAATTAGCTTCTTAGAGAATGATGTGCTTCAAAATGGAATTTTGACGCTATGGGCTCCAGAATAGGAACCAACTTCTTGAAACCTTGTTGTGCCTCAAAACACTGATTTTGATGCTCTGAAACCGAGGCTTTCGAGGCAGAAGCTTTAAAATGAGGTCCTTCAAACCTTGTTGTGCCTCCAAACATTGATTTTGATAATCAAAACTGGTCTTTCGAGGCAGAAGCTCTGAAATTAGCCTCTAAGAGAATGATGTGCATCAAAATTCCATTTTGATGCTACAGGCTCTGGAATAGGGACTTTCTTCTAGAAACCTTGTTGTGCCTCAAAACATTGATTTTGATGTTCCAAAATCAGGGCTTTCAAGGCACAAGCTTCGAAATGAGGTTCTAAGAGCACGATGTACATCAAAACATATATTTTGATGCTTGCATGTTGAAACTTTGTTGTGCCTCAAAACATATATTTTGATGCTCTGAAATTAGGGCTTTCGAAGAACAAGCTTCAACATGAGGTTCTAAGAGGATGATGTGCACCAAAATCAGATTTTGACGCTTTTGACTCTAGAATCGGGACTTGCATCTTGAAACCTTGTTGTGCCTCCAAACATTGATTTTGATGCTCCAAAACTGGGTCTTTCGAGGCACAAGCTCCGAAAATGAGCTTCTAAGAGAATGATGTGCATCAAAATGGAACGTTGATGCTAAAGGCTCCGGAATAGGGACTTGCTTCTTGAAACCTTGTTGTGCCTCAAAACATTGATTTTGATGTTCCAAAATCAGGGCTTTCAAAGCACAAGCTCTGAAATGAGGTTCTAAGAGCACGATGTACATCAAAATTGCGTTTTGACACTACCGACTCTGGAATTGGGACTTGTATCTTGAAACATTGTTGTGCCTCCAAACACTAATTTTTATGCTCCAAAATCAAGGCTTTTGAGGTAAAACCTCCGAAATGAGGTTCTGAGAACACCATGTTTTTCAAAATTGTTTTTCAAAATTGTGTTTCAAAATGAGGTTCTGAGAACACCATGTTTTTGATGTTTTGAAACAGGATCTTCCAAGCCACACTCTCCGAAACAAGGTTCTAAGAGCATGATGTGCATCAAAACCCGTTTTGACATTACAGGTTCGATGTGCCCCAAAATCAGATTTTGACTCTATTGACTTTAGAATCAAGACTTGTATCTTGAAACCCTGTTGTGCCTCCAAACATTGATTTTGATGCTCCAAAACTGGGTATTTCAAGGCACAAGCTCCGAAATGAGCTTCTAAGAGAATGATGTGTGTCAAAATGGAATTTTGACAATACAGGCTCCGAAATAGAGACATGCTTCTTGAAACCTTATTGTGCCTCAAAACATTGATTTTGATGTTCCAAAATCAGGGCTTTGAAGGCACAAGCTTCAAAATGACGTTCTACGAGCATGATGTACATCAAAATTGCGTTTTGATGCTACCGAGTCTGGAATTTGGATTTGCGTCTTGAAAGCTTGTTGTGCCTCCAAACACCAATTTTGATTCTTCAAAACCAAAGATTTTAAGGCATAAGCTCCAAAACAAGGTTCTAAGAGCACGATGTGCGGCAAAATCAAATTTTGACGCTACCGGCTCCAGAATCAGGACTTGCATCTTCAAACCTTGTTGTGCCTCCAAACATCAATTTTGATGCTCCAAAGTTGGGGCTTTTGAGGCACAATTTCTAAAACAAGAATCTAAGAGCACAATGTGCATCAAAATTGAATTTTGATGCTACTAGCTCTAGAATCGGACTTGCATCTTGAAACCTTGTTGTGCCTCAAAACACAAATTTGGATACTCCAATACTTGGGCTTTCGAGCCACAAGCTTTGAAATGAGGTTCTAAGAGCACGATGTACGCCAAAATCAGATTTTGACGCTATTGACTCTAGAATCAGGACTTGCACCAAAATCAGATTTTCACGCTATTAACTCTAGAATTGAAACTCCACACATTGATTTTGATGCTCCAAAACTAGGTCTTTCGAAACACAAGCTCTGAAATGAGCTTCTAAGAGAATGATGTTCGTTAAAATTGAATTTTGATGCTACAGGCTCCGGAATAGGGACTTGCTTCTTGAAACCTTATTGTGCCTGAAAACATTAATTTTGATGTTCCAAAATCAGGGCTTTCAAGGCACAAGCTCCGAAATGAGGTTCTAGGACCACGATGTATATGAAAACCTTATTGTGCCTGAAAACATTAATTTTATCCTCCAAAAATGAGGCTTTTGAGGCACAAACTCCAAAATGAGGTTCTAAGAACACCATGTTTGTTAAAATTGTGTTTTGATGCTATCAGCTTGAGAATCGGGACTTGTGTCTTGAAACCTTGTTGTGCCTTTAAACATTGATTTTGATGTTTTGAAACTGGAGCTTTTGAGCCACACGCTCTGAAAATTGGGTCTAAGAGCACGATGTGTATCAAAATCACATTTTGACACTACAGGCTCTAGAATAGGGACATGCATCTTGAAAGCATGTTGTGCGTCCAAACACCAATTTCGATGCTTTGAAACCAAAGATTTAGAGGCATCAGCTCCAAAACTTGAATCCTTGTTTTGCCTCCAACGACGATTTTGATGCTCCAAAACTGGGGCTTTTGAGGCACAATTTCTAAAACAGGGTTCTAAGAGCACAATGTGCATCAAAATTGAATTTTGATGCTAATGGCTCTAGATTCGGGGTTTGCATGTTGAAACCTCGTTGTGCCTCAAAACATTGATTTTGATGCTCCGAAATCAGGACTTTCGAAGCACAAGCTTCAAAATGAGGTTCTAAGAGCATGATGTGCACCAAACTCAGATTTTGACGCTTTTGACACTAGAATCAGGACTTGCATCTTGAAACCTTGTTGTACCTCCAAACATTGATTTTGATGCTCCAAAACTGGGTCTTTCGAGGCACAAGCTCCGAAATGAGCTTCTAGAGAATGATGTGCATCAAAATGGAATTTTGACGCTACAAGCTCCGGAATAGGGACTTGCTTCTTGAAACCTTGTTGTGCCTCAAAACATTGATTTTGATGTACCAAAATCAGGGCTTTCAAGGCATAAGCTCTGAAATGAGGTTCTAAGAGCACGATGTACATGAAAATTGTATTTTGCTGCTACCGACTCTCAAATTGGGACTTGTGTCTTGAAACCTTGTTCTGCCTCCAAGCATTAATTTTTATGCTCCAAAAATGAGGCTTTTGTGGGACGACCTCCGAAATGAGGTTCTAAGAACACCATGTTTGTCAAAATCATGTTTTGACACTATTAGCTTGAGAATCGGGACTTGAGTCTTGAAATCTTGTTGTGCTTTTAAACATTGATTTTAATGTTTTGAAACTAGAGCTTACGAGCCACACGCTCTGAAATGAGGTTCTAAGAGCACAATGTGCATCAAAATCACATTTTGACACTACAGGCTCCGGAATAGGGACTTGCGTCTTAAAAGCTTCTTGTGCGTCCAAATGCCAATTTCGATGCTTTGAAACTGAAGATTTTGAGGCATAAGCTCCAAAACAAGGGCTTTCAAGGGACAAGCTCCGAAATGAGGTTCTAAGAGCATGATGTACATCAAAATTGCATTTTGATGCTACCGACTTTGGAATTGTGACTTGTGTCTTGAAACCTTGTTGTGCCTCTAAAGACTAATTTCTGTGCTCGAAAAATGAGGCTTTTGAGGGACGACCTCCGAAATGAGGTTCTAAGAACACCATGTTTGTCAAAATCATGTTTTGACGCTATCAGGTTGAGAATCGGAACTTGTGTCTAGAAACCTTGTTGTGCCTTTAAACATTGATTTTGATCTTTTGAAACTGTAGCTTTCAAGCCACATGCTTCGAAACGAGGTTCTAAGAGCACGATGTGCACCAAAATCATGTTTTGACACTGCAGGCTCTGGAATAGAGAGTTGCATCTTGAAAGCTTGTTGTGCCTCCAAACACCAATTTCGATGCTTGAAAACCAAAGATTTTGATGCATAAGCTCCAAAACAAGGTTCTCTGAGCACGATGTGCGTTAAAATCAAATTTTAATGCTACTGGCTCTAGAATCAGGACTTGCATCTTGAAACCTTGTTGTGGCTCCAAACATCGATTTTGATGCTCCAAAGCTGGGGCTTTTGAGGCACATTTTCTAAACCAGGGTTCTAAGAGAACAATGTGCATCAAAATTGAATTTTGATGCTATTGGCTCTAGAATCGGGGCTTGGATCTTGAAAGCTTGTTGTGCCTCAAAACACTGATTTTAATGCTCCGAAACATAGGCTTTCGAGGCACAAGCTTTGAAATGAGGTTCTAAGAGCATGATATGCGCCAAACTCAGATTTTAACTCTATTGACTCTAGAATCGAGACTTGCATCTTGAAACCTTGTTTTGCCTCTAAACATTGATTTTGATGCTCCAAAATGAGCTTTTAAGAGAATGATGTGCGTCAAAATAGAATTTTGACCCTACAAGCTCCAGAATAGGCACTTGATTCTTGAAACCTTGTCGTGCCTCAAAACATTGATTTTGATGTTCTAAAATCAGGGATTTCAAGGCACAAGCTCCGAAATGTGGTTCTAAGAGCACGATGTTCATCAAAATTGCGTTTTGATGGTACCGACTCTGGAATTATGACTCGTGTCTTGAAACCTCTTTTATGCCTCCATACACTATTTTTTCTCTAAAATGAGATTCTAAGAACACCATGTTTTTCAAAATTATGTTTTGACGCCATGAACTTGAGAATTGAGACTTGTGTCTTGAAACCTTATTGTGCCTTTAAACATTGATTTTGATGTTTTTAAACTGGAGCTTTCGAGCCACACGCTCCGAAACGAGGTTCTAAGAGCATGCACAATGTGCATCAAAATCACGTTTTGACACTACAGGCTCCGAAATAGGGACTTGCGTCTGGAAAGCTTGTTGTGCCTCCAAACATAAATTTCGATGCTTCGAAACTGAAGATTTTGAGGCATAATCTCCAAAACAAGGTTCTATGAGCACGATGTGCGTCAAAATCAAATTTTGATGGTACCGCCTCCAGAATCAGGACTTGCATCTTGAAACGTTGCTGTGCCTCCAAACATCAATTTTGATGCTCCAAAACTGGGGCTTTTGAGGCACACTTTCTAAAACAGGATTCTAAGAGCACAATGTTCATCAAAATTGAATTTTGATGCTACTAACTCTAGAATCGGGGCGTACATCTTGAAACCTTGTTGTGCCTCAAAAAACTGATTTTTATCCTCCGAAATCGGGGCTTTCGAGGCACAAGCTACGAAATGAGGTTCTAAGAGCATGATGTACGACAAAATTAGATTTTGATGCTATTGACTCTAGAATAAGGACTTGCGTCTTGAAACCTTGTTGTGCCTCCATATATTGATTTTGATGCTCCAAAACTCGATCTTTCGAGGAAAAAGCTCCGAAATGAGCTTCTAAGAGAATGATGTGCGTTAAAATTGAATTTTATCCTACAGGCTCTGGAATAGGGACTTGCTTCTTGAAACCTTATTGTGCCTCAAAACATTGATTTTGATGTTCCAAAATCAGGGCTTTCAAGGCACAAGCTCCGAAATGAGGTTCTAAGAGCACGATGTATATAAAAATTGTGTTTTGTCATTTCTGACTCTTGAATTGGGACTTGTGTCTTGAAACCTTGTTGTGCCTCCAAACACTAATTTTTATTCTCCAGAAACGAGGCTTTTTAAGCACAACCTCTGAAATGAGGTTCTATGAACACCATGTTTGTCAAAACCATGTTTTTACGCCATCAGCTGGAGAATTGGGACTTGCATCTTCAAACCTTGTTGTGACTCCAAACATTGATTTTGATGCTTCAAAATTGGGTCTTTCGAGGCACAAGCTCCCAAATGAGCTTCTAACAGAATGATGTGCGTCAAAATCGAATTTTGATGCTACAGTCTCCGGAATAGGGACTTGCCTCTTCAAACCTTGTTGTGCCTTAAAACATTGACTTTGATGTTCCAAAATCAAGGCTTTCAAGGCACAAGCTCCGTAATGAGGTTTTAAGAGCACGATGTACATCAAAATTGCGTTTTGACGCTACCGACTCTGGAATTCGGACTTGTGTCTTGAAAACTTGTTGTGCCTCCAAACACTGATTTTTATGCTCCAAAAACTTGGCTTTCGAAGCACAACCTTCGAAATGAGGATCTAAGAACACCATGTTTGTAAAAATCGTGTTTCGACACTATTACCTTGAGAATTGGGACTCATGTCTTGAAACCTTGTTGTGCCTTTAAAAATTGCTTTTGATGTTTGGAAACTGGAGCTTTCGAGCCATACGCTTTGAAATGAGGTTCTAAGGGCATGATGTGCATCAAAATCATGTTTTGACGCTATAGGTAATAGGGACTTGCATCTTGAAAGCCCGATGTGCCTCCAGACACCAATTTTGATACTTCAAAACCGAAGAATTTGAGGCATAAGCTCCAAAACAAGGTTCTAAGAGCACGATGTGCATCAAAATCAAATTTTGACGCTACCCGCTCCAGAATTAGGACTTGCATCTCGAAACCTTGTTGTGCCTCCAAACAAAAATTTTGATGCTCCAAAATTGGGGCTTTTGAGGCACAATTTCTAAAACAGGGTTCTAAGAGCACAATATGCATCAAAATGGAATTTTGATGCTACTCGCTCTAGAATTGGTACTTGCATCTTGAAACCTTGTTGTGCCTCAAAACATTGATTTTGATGCTTCGAAATCGGGGCTTTCGAGGAACAAGCTTTGAAATGAGGTTGTGCAACAAAATCAGATTTTCCCGCTATTGACTCTAGAATTGACACTTACATCTTGAAACGTTGTTGTGCCTCCACACATTGATTTTGATGTTCCAAAACTGGGTCTTTCGAGGCACAATCTCTGAAATGAGCTTCTAAGAGAATGATGTGCGTCAAAATGGAATTTTGATACTACAAGCTTTGGAATAGGGACTTTCTTCTTGAAACTTTGTTGTGCCTCAAAAACATTGATTTTGATGTTCCAAAATCAAGGCTTTCAAGCCACAAGCTCCGAAATCAAGTTCCAAGAGCACGATGTACATCAAAATTGCATTTTGATGCTACCGACTCTAAAATCGGGACTTGTGTCTTGAAACCTTATTGTGCCTTTAAACATTGATTTTGATGTTTTGAAACTACAACTTCCAAGCCACATGCTCCGAAACGAGGTTCTAAGAGGACGATGTGCATCAAAACCATGTTTTGACATTACAGGTTCCGTAATAGGAACTTGCGTCTTGAAAGCTTGTTGTGCCTCCAAACACAATTTTGTTGATTCGAAATTGGAGATTTTGAGGTATAATTTCCAAAACAAGGTTCTAAGAGCACGATGTGCGTCAAAATCAAATTTTGGCACTACCGGCTCTAGAATCAGCACTTGCATCTTAAAACCTTTTTGTGCCTCCAAACATCAATTTTCATGCTCCAAAACTGGGGCTTTTGAGGCACAATTTCTAAAACAGGGTTCTAAGAGCACTATGTGCATCAAAATTCAATTTTGATGCTACTGGCTTTCGAATCGAGGCTTGCATCTTGAAACCTTCTTGTGCCTCAAACATTGATTTTGATGCTTCGAAACTCGGTCTTTCAAGGAACAAGCTTTGAAATGAGGTTTTAAGAGCATGATGTGCACTAAAATCAGATTTTGAGGCTATTGACTCTAGAATCGGGAATTGCATCTTGAAACCATGCTGTGCCTCCAAACATTGATTTTGATGCTCCAAAACTGAGTCTTTCGAGGCACAAGCTCCGAAATGAGCTTCTAAGAGAATGATGTGCATCAAAATGGAATTTTGACGCTAAAGGCTCCGGAATAGGGACTTGCTTCTTGAAACCTTGTTGTGCCCCAAAACATTGATTTTGATGTTCCAAAATCAGGGCTTTCAAGGCACAAGCTCCGAAGTGAGGTTCTAAAAGCACGATGTACATCAAAATTGTGTTTTGACGCTACCGAATCTAGAATTGGGACTTGTGTCATGAAACCTTGTTGTGCCTCCAAACACTAACTTTTATGCTCCAAAAATAAGGGTTTTGAGGCACAACCTCCGAAATGAGGTTCTAAGAACACCATGTTTGTCAAAATTGTGTTTTGACGCTATCAGCTTGAGAATCAGGACTCGTGACTCAACCTTGTTGTGCCCTTAAACATTAATTTTGATTGTTTCAAACTGGAGCTTTCGAGCCACACGCTCTGAAATGAGATTCTAAGAGCACGATGTGCATCAAAATCATTGCATCTTGAAAGCTTGTTGTGCCTCCAGACACCAATTTTGATGCTTCGAAACTGAAGATTTTGAGGCATAATCTCCAAAACAAGGTTCTAAGAGCACGATGTGCATCAAAATAAAATTTTGACACTACCGACTCCAGAATCAAGACTTGCATCTTGAAACCTTTTTGTGCCTCAAAACATCGATTTTGATGCTCCAAAACTAGGGCTATTGAGGCATCTTGAAACCTTGTTGTTCCTCCAAACATCGTATTTCATGCTCTAAAACTAGGGCTGTTGAGGCACAGGTTTCTAAGAGCACAATGTGCACCAAAATTGAATTTTGATGCTACTGGCTCTAGAATCGGGGCTTGCATCTTGAAACCTTGTTGTGCCCCAAAACACTGATTTTGATGCTTTGAAATTGGGGGCTTTCGAGGTACAAGCTTCAAAATGAGGTTCTAAGAGAAACTATATGCGCCAAAATCAGACTTTGACGCTATTGACTCTAGAATCGATACTTACATCTTGAAACCTTGTTGTGCCTCCAAAACTGAGTCTTTCGAGGCACAAGCTCTGAAATGAGCTTCTAAGAGAATGATGTGCGTCAAAATTCCATTTTGACTCTAGAGGCTCCAAAATAGGGACTTGCTTCTTGAAACCTTGTTGGGCCTCAAAGTATTGATTTTGATGTTCCAAAATCGGGGCTTTCAAGGCACAAGCTCCGAAATGATGTACATCAAAATTGCATTTTGACACTACCGACTCTGGAATCGAGACTTGTGTCTTGAAACCTTGTGCCTCCAAACACTAATTTTTATGCTCCAAAAATGAGGCTTTTGAGGCACAACCTCCGAAATGAGGTTCTAAGAACACCATGTTTGTCAAAATCTTGTTTTGATGCTATCAGCTTGAGAATCAGGACTTGTGTCTTGAAACCTTATTGTGGCTTTAAACATTGATTTTGATGTTTTGAAAATGGAGCTTTCGAGCCATACGCTCCGAAATGACCTTCTAAGAGCACAATGTGCATCAAAATCATGTTTTGACAATTTAGTCTTCGGAATAGGGACTTGCGTCTTGAAAGCCTGTTGTGCCTCCACACACTAATTTCGATGCTTCAAAACCGAAGATTTTGAGGTATAAGCTCCAAAATAAGTTTCCAAGAGCATTATGTGCGTCAAAATCAAATTTTAATGCTACCGGCTCTTGAATCAGAACTTGCATCTTGAAACCTTGTTGTGCTTCCAAACATCGATTTTGATATTCCAAATCTAGGGCTTTTGAGGCATAATTTCTAAAACAAGGTTCTAAGAGCACAATGTGCATCAAAATTGAATTTTAATGGTACTGGTTTTATAATCGGGGTTTGCATCTTGAAACCTTGTTGTGCCTCAAAACACTGATTTTGATGCTCCGAAACTGGGTCTTTCGAGACACAAGCTTCGAAATGATGTCTAAGAGCATGATGTGCGCCAAAACTGGGTCTTTCGAGGCACAAGCTCCGAAATGAGCTTCTAAGAGAATGATGTGCATCAAAATGGAATTTTGACACTACACTCTTTGGAATAGGGACTTGCTTCTTGAAACCTTGTTGTGCGTCAAAACATTGATTTTGATGTTCCAAAATCAAGGCTTTCAAGGTACAAGCTCCAAAATGAGGTTCTAAGAGCACGATGTACATAAATTTTTTGTTTTGATGCTACTGACTCTGGAATTGGGATTTGTGTCTTGAAACCTTGTTGTGCCTCCAAACGCTAATTTTTATGCTCCAAAAATGAGGCTTTTGAGGCACAACCTCCAAAATGAGGTTCTAAGAAAACCATGTTTGTCAAAATCTTGTTTTGACACTATTAGCTTGAGAATCAGGACTTGTGTCTTGAAACCTTGTTGTAACTTTAAACATTGATTTTGATGTTTCCAAACTGGAGCTTTCAAGCCACACGCTCTGAAACAAGGCTCTAAGAGCACAAAGTGCATCTTGAAACCTTGTTCTTCCTCTAAACATAGATTTTGATACTCCAAAATTGGGGTTTTTGAGGCACAATGTCTAAAAGAGGGTTCTAAGAGCACAATATGCATCAAAATTGAATTTTGATGCTACTAACTCTAGAATCGGGGCTTGCATCTTGAAACCTTGTTGTGCCTCCAAACATTGATTTTGATGCTCTAAAAATAGGGCTTTCAAGGCACAAACTTTGAAATGAGCTTCTAAGAGCACGATGTGCGTCAAAATCAGATTTTGATGCTATTAACTCTAGAATCGGGACTTGCATCTTGAAACATTGATTTCGATGTCCAAAACTAGGTCTTTCAAGGCACAAGATCTGAAATGAGATTCTAATAGCATGATGTACATCAAAATTGTGTTTTGACATTACCGACTCTGGAATTGGGACTTGTGTTTTGAAACCTTGTTGTGCCTCCAAACACTAATTTTTATGCTAAAAAAATGAGGCTTTCGAGGCACAACTTCTGAAAAGAGGTTCTAAAAACACCATGTTTGTCATAATCTTGTTTTGACGCTATCAGCTTGAGAATCGGGACTTGTGTCTTGAAACCTTCTTGTGCCTTTAAACATCAAAATGGAATTTTGATATACATCATGAACATCAAAATGCAATTTTGATATACATCGTGCTCTTTGAACTTGATTTCAGAGCTTGTGCCTTGAAAGCCCTGATTTTGGAACATCAAAATCAATGTTTTGAAGCACAACAAGGTTTCAAGAAGAAAGTCCCTATTCCAGAGCCTGTAGCGTCAAAATTTCATTTTGAAGCACATCATTTTCTCAGAAGCTCATTTCAGAGCTTGTGCCTCGAAAGACCCAGTTTTGGAACATCAAAATCAATGTGTGGAGGCACAACAATGTTTGAAGATGTAAGTTTCAATTCTAGAGTCAATAGTATGAAAATCTGATTTTGGTGCACATCGTGCTCTTAGAACCTCATTTCAAAGCTTGTGCCTCGAAAGCCCCGATTTTGGAGCATCAAAATCAATGTTTTGAGGAACAACAAGGTTTCAAGATGCAAGCACCAATTCTAGAGCGAGTAGCATCAAAATTCAATTTTGATGCATCTTGTGCTCTTAGAACCTTGTTTTAGAAATTGTGCCTAAAAGCCCCAATTTTGGAGCATCAAAATTGTTTTTTGGAGGCACAACAAGGTTTCAAGATGCAAGTCCTAATTCTAGAGCCGTTATCGTCAAAATTTGATTTTGATGCACATCGTGCTCTTAGAACCTTGTTTTGGAGCTTATGCCTCAAAATCTTCAGTTTTGAAGTATCAAAATTGGTGTCTGGAGGTACAACAAGATTTCAAGATGCAAGTCCCTATTCCGGAGCCTATAGCGTCAAAACATGATTTTGATGCACATCATGCCCTTAGAACCTCGTTTCGGAGCATGTGGCTCAAAAACTCCAGTTTCCAAACATCAAAAGCAATGTTTAAAGGCACAACAAGGTTTCAAGACATGAGTCCCAATTCTCAAGTTGATAACGTCGAAACACGATTTTTACAAACATGGTGTTCTTAGATCCTCATTTCGGAGGTTGTGCTTCAAAAGCCATGTTTTTGGAGCATAAAATTTAGTGTTTGGAGGCACAACAAGTTTTCAAGACACAAGTCCCAATTTCAGAGTCGGTAGTGTCAAAACGCAATTTTGATGTACATCGTGCTCTAAGAACCTCATTTTAGAGCTTGTGCCTTGAAAGCCCTGATTTTGGAACATCAAAATCAATGTTTTTGAGGTACAATAAGGTTTCAAGACACAAGTCCCTATTCCAGAGCCTATAGCATAGAAATTCAATTTTAAAGCACCTCATTCTCTTAGAAGCTCATTTCAGAGCTTTTTCCTCGAAAGCTCAAGTTTTGGAACATCAAAATCGATATATGGAGGCACAATAAGATTTCAAGATGCAAGTCCTTATTCTAGAGTCCATAGCGTCAAAATCTGATTTTGCCATACATCGTGCTATTAGAACCTCATTTCATAGCTTGTGCCTCGAAAGCCCCGATTTCGGAGCATCAAAATCAGTGTTTTGAGGCACAATAAGGTTTCAAGATGTAAGCCCCGATTCTAGAGCTAGTAGCATCAAAATTGAATTTTGATGAACATTGTGCTCTTAGAACCCTGTTTTAGAAATTGTACCTCAAAAGCCCCAGTTTTGGAGCATCAAAATCGATGTTTGGAGGCCCAACAACGTTTCAAGATGCAAGTCCTGATTCTGGAGGCGGGTACCGTCAAAATTTGATTTTGACGCACATAGTGCTCATAGAACCTTGTTTTGTAGATTATGCCTCAAAATCTTTAGTTTTGGTGCATCGAAATTTGTGGTTGGACGCACAAAAAGCTTTCCAGACGAAAGTCCCTATTCCGGAGCCTATAGCGTCAAAACATGATTTTGATGCACATAGTGCATGCTCTTAGAACCTCGTTTCAGAGCGTGTTGCTCAAAAGCTCCAGTTTAAAAACATCAGAGGCACAACAAGGTTTCAAGATGCAAGCCCTGATTCTAGACTCCAGTACCATCAAAATTCAATTTTGATGCACATTGTGCTTTGAGAACCATGTTTTAGAAATTGTGCCTCAAAAGCCCCAGTTTTGGATCATTAAAATTGATGTTTGGAGGCACAACAAGGTTTCAAGATGCAAGTCCTGATTCTTGAGCCGGTAGCGTCAAAAATTGATTTTGATGTACATCATTCTCTTAGAACCTTGTTTTGGAGCTTATGCCTCAAAATCTTTGGTTTCGAAACATCGAAATTGGTATTTGGATGCACAAAAAGCTTTCAAGATGCAAGTCCCTATTCCGGAGCCTGTAGTGTCAAAACGTGATTTTGATGCACATCGTGCTCTTAGAACCTCGTTTCGGATTGTGTGGCTCATAAGCTATAGTTTCAAAACTTCAAAATCAATGTCCCGATACTTAAGCTGATAGCGTCAAAACATGATTTTGAAAAACATGGTGTTCTTAGAACCTCATTCCGGAGGTCGTCCCTCAAAAGCCTTGTTTTTGGAGCATAAAAATTAGTGCTTGGAGGCAGAACAAGGTTTCAAGACACAAGTCCCAATTTGAGAGTCAGTAGTGTCAAAATACAATTTTGATGTACATCGTGCTCTTAGAACCTCATTTCAGAGCTTGTGCCTTGAAAGCCCTGATTTTGGTACATCAAAATCAATGTTTTGAGGCACAAGAAGGTTTCAAGAAGCAAGTCCCTATTTCAGAGCCTGTAGCGTCAAAATTCCATTTTGATGCACATCATTCTCTTAGAAGCTCATTTCGGAGCTTGTGCCTCGAACGACCCAGTTTTGGAGCATCAAAATCAATGTTTGGAGGCACAACAAGGTTTCAAGATGCAAGTCCCGATTCTAGAGTCAAAAGCGTCAAAATCTGATTTTGGTGCACATCGTGCTCTTAGAACCTCATGTTGAAGCTTGTGCTTCGGAAGCCCTGATTTCGGAGCATCAAAATCAATGTTTTGAGGCACAATAAGGATTCAACATGCAAGCCCCGAATCTAGAGCCAATAGCATCAAAATTCAATTTTGATGCACATTGTGCTCTTAGAACCCTGTTTTAGAAATTGTGCCTCAAAAGCCCTAGTTTTCGAGCATCAAAATCGATGTTTAGAGGCAAAACAAGGATTCAAGATGCAAGTCCTGATTCTGGAGCCAATGGCATCAAAATTTGATTTTGACGCACATCGTGCTCTTAGAACCTTGTTTTGGAGCTTATGCCTCAAAATATTTTGTTCCGAAGCATCTAAATTGGTGTTTGGAGGCACAGCAAGCTTCCAAGACGCAAGTCTCTATTCTGGAGCCTGTAGTGTCAAAACGTGATTTTGATGCACTTCGTGCTCTTAGAACCTTGTTTCAGAGCATGTGGCTTGAAACCTCTAGTTTCGAAACATCAAAATCAATGTTTAAAGGCACAACAAGGTTTCAAGACACAAGTCCCGATTCTCAAGCTGATAGCATCAAAACACGATTTTGACAAATATGGTGTTCTTAGAACCTCATTTCGGAGGTTGTGCCTTAAAAGCCTCATTTTTGGAGCATAAAAATTAGTGTTTGAAGGCACAAAAAGTATTCAAGACACAAGTCCCAATTCCAGAGTCGGTAGCATCAAAATGAAATTTTGATGTACATCGTGCTCTTAGAACCTCATTTCAGAGCTTGTGCCTTGAAAGCCCTGATTTTGGAACATCAAAATCAATGTTTTGAGGCACAACAAGGTTTCAGGAAGTAAGTCCCTATTCCGGAGCCTGTAGCATCACAATTCCATATTGAAGCACATCAATCTCTTAGAAGCTCTTTTCGGAGCTTGTGCCTCGAAAGCCCCAATTTTGGAGCATCAAAATCAATGTTTGCAGGCACAACAATGTCTCAAGATGCAAGTCCCATTTCTAGAGTCAATAGCGTAAAAATCTGATTTTGGTGCACATCGTCCTCTTAAAACCTCACTTCGAAGCTTGTGCCTCGAAAGCCCCGATTTCGGAGCATCAAAATCAGTGTTTTGAGGCACAACAAGGTTTCAAGATGCAAACCCCGATTATAAAGCCGGTACCATCAAAATTCAATTTTGATGCTCATTGTGCTGTTAGAACACTATTTTAGAAATTGTGTCTCAAAAGTCCCAATTCTAGAGTCGATAGCGTCAAAACGCAATTTTGATGTACATCATGCTCTTAGAACCTCATTTCAGAGTTTCTGCCTTGAAAGCCCTTATTTAGGAACATCAAAATCAGTGTTTGGTGGCACAACAAGGTTTCAAGAAGTCCCTATTCCAGAGCCTGTAGCATTAAAATTCCATTTTGACGCACATCATTCTCTTAGAAGCTCATTTCGGAGCTTCTACCTCGAAAGACCCAGTTTTGGAGCATCAAAATCAATGTTTCGAGGCAAAACAAGGTTTCAAGATTTGCAAGTCCCGATTCTCAAGCTGATAGTGTCAAAACATGATTTCTACAAACATGGTGCTCTTAGAACCTCATTTCGGAGGTCGTTCCTCAAAAGCCTCATTTTTTGAGCATAAAAATTAGTGTTTGGAGGCACAACAAGGTTTCAAGACACAAGACCCAATTCCAGAGTTGGTAGCGTCAAAATGCAATTTTGATGTACATCATGCTCTTAGAACCTCATTTAGGAGCTTGTGCCTTGAAAGCCCTGAATTTGGAACATCGAAATCAATGTTTTGAGGCAAAATAAGGTTTAAAGAAGCAAGTCCCTATTCCGGAGCCTGTAGCATGAAAATTCCACTTTCACGCATCATTCTCTTACTCATTTCAGAGATTGTGCCTCGAAAGACCTAGTTTTGGAGCATCAAAATCAATGTTTGGAGGCACAACAAGGTTTCAAGATGCAAGTCTTGATTCTAGAGTCAATAACATCAAAATCTGAATTTGGCGCACATCGTGCTCTTAGCACCTCATTTCGAAGCTTGTGCCTCGAAAGCCCCGATTTCCGAGCATCAAAACCAGTGTTTTGAGGCACAACAAGGTTTCAAGACGCAAGTCCCTATTCCAGAGACTGTAGTGTCAAAACATGATTTTGATGCACATTGTGCTCTTAGAACCTCGTTTCGGAGCGTATGGCTAGAAAGCTCCAATTTCAAAACATAAAAATCAATGTTTAAAGGCAAAATAAGGTTTCAAGACACAAGTCCCGATTCTCAAGCTGATAGCATCAAACCACAATTTTGACAAACATGCTATTCTTAGAATCTCATTTCGAAGGTTGTGCCTCAAAAACATCATTTTTTGAGCATAAAAATTAGTGTTTGGAGGCACAACAATGTTTCAAGACACAAGTCCCAATTCCATAGTCAGTAGCGTCAAAACGCAATTTTGATGTACATCGTGCTCTTAGAACCTCATTTCGGAGGTTGTGCCTTGAAAGTCCTAATTTTGGAGAATCGAAATCAGTGTTTGGAGGCACAACAAGGTTTCAAGAAGCAAGTCCCTATTCCGGAGCCTGTTGTGTCAAAATGGAATTGTGACGCACAGAATTCTCTTAGAAGCTCATTTCAAAGCTTGTGCCTCGAAACACCCAGTTTTGGAGCATCAAAATCAATGTTTGGAGGCACAACAAGGTTTCAAGATGCAAGTCCCAATTCTAGAGTCAATAGTGTTAAATTCTGATTTTGGCGCATATCGTGCTCTTAGAGTCAATAGCGTTAAAATCTGATTTTGGCGTTAAAATATGTGTTTTGAGGCACAACAAAGTTTCAAGATGCAAGCCTCGATTCTAAAGCTAGTAGCATCAAAATTCAATTTTGATGCACATTGTGCTCTTAGAACCCTGTTTTAGAAATTGTGCCTAAAAAGCCCTAGTTTTGGAGCATCAAAACCAGTTTTGGAGCTTCAAAACCGATGTTTGGAGGCATAACAAGGTTTCAAGATGCAAGTCCTGATTCTAGAGCTGGTAGCATCAAAATTAGATTTTGCCGCACATCGTGCTCTTACATTGTTTTGGAGCTTATGCCTCAAAATCTTTGGTTTTGAAGAATCAAAATTGGTGTTTGGAGGCACAACAAGCTTTGAAGACGCAAATCCCAATTCCAGAGGAACATCAAAATCAATCAATGTTTTGAGGCACAACAAGGTTTCAAGAAGCAAGTCCCTATTCCGGAGCTTGTAGCGTCAAAATTCCATTTTGACGCACATCATTCTCTTAGAAGCCCTGATTCTCAAGCTAATAGCGTCAAAACACGATTTTGACAAACATGGTGTTCTTAGAACCTCATTTCGGATGTCGTGCCTCAAAAGCCTCATTTTTGGAGCATAAAAATTAGTGTGTGGCACAACAAGGTTTCAAGATAGAAGTCCCAAGTCTAGAGTCGATAGCGTCAAAACGTAATTTTGATGTACATCATGCTGTTAGAACCTCATTTTGGAGCCTGTGCCTTTAAAGCCCTAATTTAGGAATGTCAAAAATAATGTATTGAGGCACAACAAGGTTTCAAAAAGCAAGTCCATATTTCTGAGGTTGTAGCGTCAAAATTCCATTTTAATGCACATCATTCTCTTAGAAGCTTATTTCAGAACTTGTGCCTCGAAAGACCCAGTTTTGGAGCATCAAAATAAATGTTTGGAGGCACAACAAGGTTTCAAGATGTAAGTCCCGATTCTAAAATCAATAGCGTCAAAATCTGATTTTGGTGCACATCGTGCTCTTAGAACCTCATTTCGAAGCTTGTGCCTCGAAAACCTTGATTTTGGAGCATCAAAATTAGTGTTTGGAGGCACAACAAGCTTTCAAGATGCAATTCCCTATTCTGAAGCCCATAGTGTCAAAACATAATTTTGATGAACATCGCTCTTAGAACCTCGTTTCGAAGCGTTTAGCTCAAAAGCTCCAGTTTCAAAACATCAAAATCAATGTTTAAAGGCACAAGAAGCTTTCAAGATGCAAGTCCAAATTCTAGAGCCGGTAGCGTTAAAATTTGATTTTGACGCACATCGTGCTCTTAGAACCTTGTTTTGGAGCTTATGCCTCAAAATCTTTGGTTTCGAAGCATCAAAATTGGTGTTTGGAGGCACAACAAGCTTTCAAGACACAATTCCCTATTCTCAAGACACAACAAGATTTTAAGACACAAGTCACGATTCTCAAATTGATAGCGTCAAAACACAATTTTGACAAACATGGTGTTCTTAGAACCTTATTTCGGAGGTTGTCCCTCAAAAGACTCATTTTTGGATCATAAAAATTAGTGTTTGGAGGCACAATAAGGTTTCAAGACACAAGTCCCAATTCCATAGTTAGTAGCATCAAAACACAATTTTTATGTACATCGTGCTCTTGGAACCTCATTTCAAAGCTTGTGCCTTGAAAGCCCTGATTTGGGAACATCAAAATCAATGTTTTGGGGCACAACAAGGTTTCAAGAAGCAAGTCCCTTTTTCAGAGCATCTAGGGTCAAAATTCTATTTTGATGCACATCATTCTCTTAAAACCTCATTTCAGAGCTTGTGCCTCGAAAGACCCAAGTTTGGAGAATCAAAATCAATGTTTGGAGGCACAACAAGGTTTCAAAATGCAAGTCCTGATTTTAGAGTCAATAGCGTGAAAATATGATTTTGGTGCACATCGTGCTCTTAGAACCTCATTTCGAAGCTTCTGCCTCAAAAGCCCCAGTTTCGGAGCATCAAAATCAGTATTTTGAGGCACAACAAGGTTTGAAGATGCAAGCCTCGATTCTAGAGCCAGTAGCATTAAAATTGAATTTTGATGCACATTGTGCTCTTAGAACCTTGTTTTAGAAAGTGTGCCTCAAAAGCCCCATTTTTGGAGCATCAAAATCGATGTTTGGAGGCACAACAAGGTTTCAAGATGCAAGTCTTAATTCTGGAGCCGGTAGCGTCAAAATTTGATTTTGATGCACATCGTGCTCTTAGAACCTTGTTTTAGAGCTGATACCTCACAATCTTTAGTTTCAAATCATCAAAATTGGTGTTTGGAGGCACAACAAGCTTTCAAGACGCAAGTCCCTATTAAGGAGCCTGTAATGTCAAAACGTGGTTTTGATGCACATCGTCCTCTTAGAACCTCATTTCAGAGCATGTGGCTCGAAAGCTCCAGTTTCTAAACATCAAAATCAATGTTTAAAGGCACAACAAGGTTTCATGACACAAGTCCCGACTCTCAAGCTGATAGCATCAAAACACGATTTTTACAAACATGGTGTTCTTAGAACCTCATTTCGGAGGTTGTGCCTCAAAGCCGCATTTTTGGAGCATAAAAATTAGTGTTTAGAGGCACAACAAAGTTTCAAGATGCAAGTCGTGATTCTGGAACCGATAGCATACAAATTTGACTTTGACGCACATCGTGCTTTTAGAACCTTGTTTTGGAGCTTATGCCTCAAAATCTTCGGTTTCAAAGCATCAAAATTGGTGTTTGGAGGCACAACAATCTTTCAAGACGCAAGTCGCTATTCTGGAGCCTCTAGTGTCAAAACATGATTTTGATGCACGTCATGCTCTTAGAACCTCGTTTTGGAGCATGTGGCTCCAAAGTTCCAGTTTCAAAACATCAAAATGAATTTTTAAAGGCACAACAAGGTTTCAAAAAACAAGACCTAATTCTCAAAATGATAACGTCAAAACATGATTTTGACAAACATCGTGTTCTTAGAACCTCATTTCGGAGGTCATGCCTCAAAAGCCTCATTTTTGGAGCATAAAAATTAGTGTTTGGAGGCAAAACAATGTTTCAAGACACAAGTCCCAATTCCATAGTTGGTAGCGTCAAAATGCAATTTTTATGTACACCGTGCTTTTAGAACCTCATTCCGGAGCTTGTGGCTCAAAAGCCACGGTTTCGAAGCATCAAAACCAGTGTTTAGTGGCACAACATGGTTTCAAAATGCAAGCCCCGATTCTAGAGCAAGTAGCATCAAAATTCAATTTTGATACACATTGTGCTCTTTGAACCGTGTTTTAGAAATTGTGCGTCAAAAGCCCAAGTTTTGGAGCATCAAAATCGACGTTTGGAGGCCACAACAAGGTTTTCAAGATGCAAAAAATTGATTTTGATGCACATCACGCTCTAAGAAACCTTGTTTTGGAACTTAGCCTCAAAATATTTAGTTTCAAATCATCAAATTGGTGTTTGGAGGACACAACAAGCTTTCAAGGATGCAAGTCCCTATTCCGAAGCTTGTAGTGTCAAAATGCTATTTTAATGCACAAGTCTTTATTCCAGAGTCGGTAGAGTCAAAACGCAATTTTGATGTACATCATGCTCTTAGAACCTCATTTCGGAGCTTGTGCCTTGAAAGCCCTGATTTTGGAATGTCAAAAATCAATGTTTTGAGGCACAACAAGGTTACAAGAAGCAAGTCCCTATTCCAAAGCGTGTAGTGTCAAAATTCTATTTTGACACACATCATTCTCTTAGAAGCTCATTTTGGAGCTTGTGCCTCGAAAGACCCAGTTTTGGAGCATCAAAATCAATGTTTAGAGGCACAACAAGGTTTCAAGATGCAAGTTACGATTCTAGAGTCAATAGTGTCAATCTCTAATTTTGGCGCACATGGTGTTCTTAGAACCTCATTACGAAGCTTGTGCCTTGAAAGCCCCGGTTTCAGAGCATCAAAATTAGTGCTTTGAGGCACAACAAGGTTTCAAGATGCAAGCCCTGATTCTAGAGCTAGTAGCATCAAATTCAATTTCATACACATTGTGCTCTTAGAACCCTGTTTTTGAAATTGTGCCTCAAAACCCCAGTTTTGGAGCATCAAAATCATTCTTTGGAGGCACAACAAGGTTTCAAGATGCAAGTCGTGTTTGTGAAGCCTGGTAGCATCAAAATTGGATTTTTACGCACATCATGATCTTGCAACCTTGTTTTTGGAGCTTATGCCTCAAAATTTTCGGTTTCCGAAGCATCAAAATTGGTGTGTGGAGAGACACAACAAGCTTTCAAGATGCAAGTCCCTATTCCGGAAACTGTAGTCTCAAAATATGATTTTAATGCACATTGTGCTCTTAGAACCTCATTTCGGAGCTTGTGCTTGAAAGCCCTGATTTTGGAACATCAAAATCAGTGTTTGGAGGCACAACAAGGTTTCAAGAAGCAAGTCCCTATTCTGCAGCCATTAGCATCAAAATAGAATTTTGACACACAACATTCTCTTTGAAGCTCATTTCGGAGCTTGTGCCTCGAAAGACCCAATTTGGATCATTAAAACCAATTGGAGGCACAACAAGGTTTCAAGATGCAAGTCCCAAAAATCTGATTTTAGCGTTTAAAATCAGTGTTTTGAGGTACAACAAGGTTTCAAGATGCAAGCCCCGATTCTACAGCCAGTAGCATCAAAATTGAATTTTGATGCACATTGTGCTCTTAGAACCTTTTTTTAGAAATTATGCCTCAAAAGCCCTAGTTTTGGAGCTTCAAAACCGATGTTTGGAGGCACAACAAGGTTTCAAGACACAAGTCCCGATTCCAAAGTCGGTAGTGTCAAAATAAAATTTTGATGTATATCGTGCTCTTAGAACCTAATTTCAGAGCTTGTGCCTTGAAAGCCTCCTTTTTATGCTCCAAAATTGAATTTTGATGCTACTGGCTCTAGAATCGAGGCTTGCATCTTGAAAGTTTGTTGTGCCTCAAAACATTGATTTTGATGCTCCGAAATCAGGGCTTTCGAGGCACAAGCTTTGAAATGAGGTTCTTCTTGCACGATGTGCCCCAAAATCAGATTTTCATGCTATTGACTCTAGAATTGACACTTACATCTTCAAACGGTTGTTGTGAGACACATTGATTTTGATGTTGCAAAACTAGGTCTTTGGAGGAACAAGCTCTGAAATGAGCTTCTAAGAGAATGATGTGCGTTAAAATGGAATTTTGATGCTATAGGCTCTGGAATAGGGACTTTCTTCTTGAAACCTTGTTGTGCTTCAAAACACTATCTTTTAATGCTCCAAAAATGAGGCTTTTGAGGCAGAGGTCTCTGAAATGAGGTTCTGAGAACACCATGTTTTTCAAAATCATGTTTCGACGCTATCAGCTTGAGAATCGATACTTGTGTCTTGAAACCTTATTGTGCCTTTAAACATTGATTTTGATGTTTTAAAACTAGGGCTTCCAAGCCACATGCTCCGAAACGAGGTTTTTAGAGCACAATATGCATCAAAACCACGTTTCGACATTAAAGGTTCCATAATAGGGACATGCGTCTTGAAAGCTTGTTGTGCCTCCAAACACCCAATTTTGATGATTCGAAACTAAAGATTTTGAGGTATAATTTCCAAAACAAGGTTCTAAGAGTACGGTGTGCGTCAAAATCGAATTTTGACGCTACAGGCTCTGGAATAGGGGACTTTCTTCTTGAAACCTTGTTGTGCTTCAAAACATTGATTTTGATGTTCCAAAATTAGGGCTTTCAAGGCACAAGCTCCGAATTCAAGTTCTAAGAGCACGATGTACATAAAAATTGCATTTTGACACTACCGACTTTTGAATTGGGACTTATCTCTTGAAACCCTTGTTGTGCCTCAAAACACTAATTTTTATGTTCCAAAAATGAGGCTTTTGAGGCAGAACCTGAAATGAGGTTCTGAGAACACCATGTTTTTCAAAATCGTGTTTCAATGCTATCAACTTGAGAATCGGGACTTGTGTCTTGAAACCTTGTTGTGACTTAAACATTGATTTTGATGTTTTGAAACTAAAGCTTCCAAGCCACACGCTCCGAAATGAGATTCTAAGAGCACGATATGCATCAAAACCACGTTTTGACATTACAAGTTCCGTAATAGGGACTGTCCTTGAAAGCTTGTTGTGCCTTTAAACACCAATTTTGATGCTTCGAAACTGAAGATTTTGAGGTATAATTTCCAAAACTAGGTTCTAAGATCACGGTGTGCGTCAAAAATCAAATTTTTGGCGCTACCGGCTCCAGAATCAGGACTTGCATCTTGAAAACCTTGTTGTGCCTCCAAACATCTATTTTCATGCTCCAAAACTTGGGCTTTTTTAGGCAAAATGTGTATCAAAATTCAATTTTGATGCTACTAGCTCTAGAATCGAGGCTTGCATCTTGAAACTTTGTTGTGCTCCAAAACATTGATTTTGATGCTCCGAAACTTGGTCTTTCAAGGAACAAGCTTTGAAATGAGGTTTTAACAGAAAGATGATGCGCTAAAATCAGATTTTGATGCTATGGACTCTAGAATCGGGAGTTGCATCTTGAAACCATGTTGTGCCTCCAAACATTGATTTTGATGCTCCAAAACTGAGTCTTTCGAGGCACAAGCTCCGAAATGAGCTTCTAAGAGAATGATGTGCATCAAAATGGAATTTTGACGCTAAAGGCTCTAGAATAGGGACTTGCTTCTTGAAACCTTGTTGTACCCCAAAACATTGATTTTGATGTTCCAAAATCAGGGCTTTCAAGGCACAAGCTCCAAAATGAGGTTCTAAGAGCGTGATGTACATCAAAATTACATTTTGACACTACCGACTCTAGAATTGGGACTTGTGTCTAGAAACCTTGTTGTGCCTCCAAACACTAATATTTATGCTCCAAAAATGAGGCTTTTGAGGCACAACCTCTGAAATGAGGTTCTAAGAGCACCATGTTTGTCAAAATCGTGTTTTGATGCTATCAGCTTGAGAATCAGGACTTTTGTCTTGAAACCTTGTTGTGCCTTTAAACATTGATTTGGATGTTTATAGAAAAACTGGAGAGCTTTCAAGCCACACGCTCTGAAACAAGGTTCTAAGAGCACAATGTGCATCAAAATCATGTTTTGACACTAAAGGCTCTGGAATAGGGACATGCATCTTGAAACCTCGTTTGTGCCTCTAAACACCAATTTTGATGATTTGAAACCGAAGATTTGAGGGTATAAGCTCCAAAACAAGGTTCCAAGAGCACAATGTGCATCAGAATCAATTTTTGATGTTAACCGGCTCTTGAATCAGGACTTGCATCTTGAAACCTTATTTTGCCTCCAAACATCGATTTTCATGCTCCAAAATTGGGGCTTTTGAGGCACACTTTCTAAAACAGAGATCTAAGAGCACAATGTGCATCAAAATTGAATTTTTGATGCTGCTGACTCTAGAAACGGGGCTTGCATCTTAAAACCTTGTTGTGCCTCAAAACACTAATTTTAATGTTCCGAAACCAGGGCTTTCAAGGCACAAGCTTCGAAATGAGGTTCTAAAGAACATGATGTGCGCCAAAATCAGATTTTGATGCTATTGACTCTAGAATCGGGGACTTGCATCTTGAAACCCTTGTTGTTCCTCCAAACATTGATTTTGATGCTCCAAAACTGGGTCTTTCAGGTACAAGCTTTGAAATGAGCTTCTAAGAGAATGATGTGCGTCAAACTAGAATAGGGACTTGCATCTTGAAACCTTGTTGTGCCTCAAAACATTGATTTTCAATATTCAAAAATCAGGGCTTTCAGGGCACGAGCTCTGAAATGAGGTTCTAAGAGCACGATATACATAAAAATTGCATTTTGATGCTACCGACTCTGGAATTGGGACTGGTGTCTTGAAACCTTATTGTGCTTCCCAAACACTAATTTTTATGCTCTGAACATATGGATTTTGAGGCACAACCTCCGAAATGACGTTCTAAGAACACCATGTTTTTCAAAATCGTCTTTTGACATTACCAACTTGTGAATCGGGACTTGTTGTTCCTTTAAACATTGATTTTGATGTTTTGAAAATGGAGCTTTCGAGCCACAGGCTCCGAAATGAGGTTCTAAGAGCACGATGTGCATCAAAATCACGTTTTGACACTAGAGGCTCCAAAATAGGGACTTGCCTCTTGAAACCTTGTTGTGCCTCAAAACATTGATTTTGATATTCCAAAATCAGGGCTTTAAAGGCACAAGCTCCGAAATGAAGTTCTAAGAGCACGATGTACATGAAAATTGCGTTTTGATGCTAGCGACTCTGGAATTGGGACTTGTGTCTTGATACCTTGTTGTGCCTCCAAACACTAATTTTTATGCTCAAAAAAATAAGGGTTTTGAGGCACAACCTCCAAAATGAGGTTCTAAGAACACTATGTTTGTCAAAATCGTGTTTTTGACGCTATCAGCTTGAGAATTGGGACTTGTTGTTCCTTAAAACATTGATTTTGATGTTTTGAAACTGGAGTGAGAATTGGGACTTGTTGTTCCTTTAAACATTGATTTTGATGTTTTGAAACTGGAGCTTTCAAGCCACATGCTCCGAAATGAGGTTCTAAGCATCTTTAAACCTTGTTATGTCTCAAAACACTGATTTTGATGCTCCGAAATCGGGGCTTTCGAGCCACAAGCTTCAAAAAATGATGTTTCTAACAGTACGATGTGCACCAAAATCAGATTTTAATGCTATGATTCTAGAATCGGGACTTGCATCTTAAAAACTTGTTGTGCCTCCAAACATTGATTTTGATGCTCCAAAACTAGGTCTTTCGAGGCACAAGCTCCGAAATGAGCTTCTAAGAGAATAATGTGCATTAAAATGAAATTTTGACGCTACAGGCTCCGGAATATAGACTTGTTTCTTGAAACCTCATTGTGCCTCCAAACACTGATTTTGATGTTCCAAAATTAGGGCTTTCAAGGCACAAGTTCTGAAATGAGGTTCTAAGAGCACGATGTACATCAAAATTGCATTTTAAAGCTACCGACTATGGAATTGGGACTTGCATCTTGAAAATTTGTTGTGCCTCCAAACATTGATTTTGATGCTCCAAAACTGGGTCTTTCGAGGCACAAGCTCTGAAATGAGCTTCTAAGAGAATATTGTGCATCAAAATGAAATTTTGACGCTACAGGCTCCGGAATATAGACTTGTTTCATGAAACCTCGTTGTGCCTCCAAACACTGATTTTGATGTTCCAAAATTAGGGCTTTCAAGGCACAAGTTCTGAAATGAGGTTCTAAGAGCATGATGTACATCAAAATTGCATTTTAAAGATACCGACTATGGAATTGGGACTTGTGTCTGGAAACCTTATTGTGCCTCCAAACATTAATTTTTATTCTCCAAAAATGAGGCTTTTGAGGCACAACCTCCGAAATGAGGTTCTAAGAACACCATGTTTGTCAAAATCGTGTTTTGATGCAATCAGCTTGAGAATCGGGACTTGTGACTTGAATCCTTGTTTTGCCTTTAAACATTGATTTTAATGTTTTGAAACTGGAGCTTTCGACCCACACGATCTGAAATGAGGTTCTAAGAGCATGATGTGCATCAAAATCACGTTTTAATACTACAGGATCCGAAATAGGGACTTGCATCTTGAAAGCTTGTTGTTCCTCCAAACACCAATTTTGATTCTTCAAAACTGAAGATTTTGACACTACAGGCTCCGGAATAGGGACTTGGCTCTTCAAATCATGTTGTGCCTCCAAACACCAATTTTGATGATTCAAAACTGAAGATTTTGAGGCATAAGCTCCAAAACAAGGTTCTAAGAACACTATGTGCATCAAAATCAAATTTTGACTCTACCGGCTCCAGAATCAGGACTTGCATCTTGAAACCTTCTTGTTCCTCCAAACATCATATTTCATGCTCTAAAACTCGGGTTGTTGAGGCACAGTTTCTAAAACAGGTTTCTAAGAGCACAATGTGAATCAAAATTGAATTTTCATGCTACTGGCTCTCGAATTGGGGCTTGCATCTTGGAACCTTGTTTTGCTTCAAAACACTGATTTTGATGCTCTGAAATCGGGGCTTTCGAGGCTCAAGTTTCAAAATAAGGTTCTAAGAGTTTGATGTGCATCAAAATCAAATTTTTGATGCTCCGAAACTGGGTCTTTCGAGGCACAAGCTGCGAAATGAGCTTCTAAAAGAATGATGTGCATTAAAATTGACGCTACAGGCTCGGGAATAGGGACTTGTTTCTTGAAAACTTGTTGTGCCTCAAAACATTGATTTTGATGTTCCAAAATCAGGGCTTTCCAGGCACAAGCTCCGCAATGAGGTTCTAAGAGCACGATGTACATCAAAATTGCATTTTGATGCTTCAGACTCTGGAATTGGGACTTGTGTCTTGAAACCTTGTTGTGCCTTTAAACATTGATTTTGATGTTTTGAAATTGGAGCTTTTGAGCCACATGCTTCGAAACGAGGTTCTGACAGCACGATGTGCATCAACATTGATTTTGATGTTTTGAAATGAGGTTCTGAGAGCACGACTTGCATTTTGAAACCTTTTTGTGCCTCCAAACATCGATTTTGATGCTCCAAAACTGGGGCTATTGAGGTATAATTTCTAAAATATGGTTCTGATAGCACAATGTGCATCAAAATTGAATTTTGATGCTACTGGCTCTAGAATCGGGGCTTGCATCTTGAAACCTTGTTGTGCCTCAAAAAACTGATTTTGAAGCTCACTGAGGCTTTCGAGGCACAAGCTTTGAAATGAGGTTCTAAGAGCACAGTGTGCGCCAAAATTAGATTTTGACGCTATTGACAAGACAATCGGGACTTGCATCTTGAAACCTTGTTGTACCTCCAAACATTGATTTTGATGCTCAAAAAATGGGTCTTTCAAGGCACAAGCTCGGAAATGAGCTTCTAAGAGAATGATGTGCGTCAAAATGGAGGAATTTTGATGCTACGGGCTCCAGAATAGGGACTTGCTGTGCCATAAAACATTGATTTTGATGTTCCGACTCTCGGATTGGGACTTGTGTCTTCAAACCTTGTTGTGCCTCCAAACACTAATTTTTATGCTCCAAAAATGAGGGTTTTGAGGCATAACCTCCGAAATGAGGTCCTAAGAACACCATGTTTGTCAAAATTGTGTTTTGATGCTATAAGCTTGAGAATCGGGACTTGTGTCTTGAAATTTTGTTGTGCCTTTAATCATTTATTTCGATATTTTGAAACTGGAGATTTCGAACCACATGCTCTGAAACGAGGTTCTAAGAGCAAGATGTGCATCAAAATCATATTTTGACACTACAAGCTTTGGAATAGGAACATGCATCTTGAAAGCTTGTTGTGCCTCCAAACACCAATTTTCGATGCTTCGAAAACAAAGATTTTGAGGCATAAGCTCCAAAACAAGGTTCTAAGAGCACGATATGCGTCAAAATCAAATTTTGATGCTAACGGCTAAAGAATCAGGATTTGCATATTGAAACCTTGTTGTGCCTCCAAACATCGATTTTGATGCCCCAAAAATGGGGCTTTTGAGGCACAATATCTAAAATAGGGTTCTAAGAGCATAATGTGCATCAAAATTGAATTTTGATGCTATTGGTTCTAGAATCGAGGCTTGCATCTCGAAACCTGGTTGTGCCTCAAAACACTGATTTTGATGCTCTAAAACCAGGGCTTTTGAGGCACAAGCTTCGAAATGAGGTTCTAAGAGCACGATGTGCGCCAAAATCAGATTTTGACGCTATTGACTCTAGAATCGGGACTTGCATCTTCAAACCTTGTTGTGCCTCTAAACATTGATTTTGATGCTCCAAAAATGGGTCTTTCAAGGCACAAGCTCTGAAATGAGCTTCTAAGAGAATGATGTGCGTCAAAATTCCATTTTGACACTACAGGCTCCAAAATGAGGTTTGAAGATTGACGCTACACGCTGCAAAATGAGGTTCTAAGAGCACGATGTGCATCAAAATCACGTTTTGACAATACAGGCTCTGGAATAGGTACTTGCGTCTTGAAAGCTTGTTGTGCCTCCAAACACCAATTTCAATGCTTCGAAACCAAAGATTTTGAGGCATAAGCTCCAAAACAAGGTTCTAAGAGCACAATGTTCATTAAAAGAAATTTTTGATGCTACCGGCTCCAGAATCAAGACTTGCATCTTCAAACCTTATTGTGCCTCCAAACATCAATTTTGATGATCCAAAATTGGGGCTTTTGAGGCACAATTTCTAAAACAGGGTTCTAAGAGCACAATGTGCGTCAAAATTGAATTTTGATGCTACTAGCTCTAGAATCAGGGCTTCCATCTTGAAACCTTGTTGTGCCCTCAAAACACTGATTTTGATGCTCTGAAATCGGGCTTTCAAGGAAAAAAGCATAAAAATCAGATTTTGACACTATTGACTCTAGAATCGGGACTTGCATTTTGAAACCTGGTTGTGCCTCCAAACATTGATTTTGATGCTCCAAAATTGGGTCTTTCGAGGTACAAGCTCCGAAATGAGCTTCTAAGAGAATGATGTGCATCAAAATGGAATTTTGATGCTACAAGCTCTAGAATAGGGACTTGCTTCCTGAAAACCTTGTTGTGCCTCAAAACATTGATTTTGATGTTCCAAAAATAAGGCTTTCAAGGAACAAGCTCTGAAATGAGGTTCAAGACCACAATGTAGATCAAAATTGCGTTTTGATGCTACCGAGTCTAGAATTGGGACTTGTTTCATCAAACCTTGTTGTGCCTCCAAACACTAATTTTTATGCCTAAAAAATAAGGGTTTTGAGGCACAACCTCCGAAATAAGGTCCTAAGAACACCATGTTTGTGGAAAATTGTGTTTTGATGCTATAAGCTTGAGAATCGGGTCTTGTGTCTTGAAACCTTGTTGTGCCTTTAAACATTGATTTCGATGTTTTGAAACTGGAGCTTTCGAGCCACATGCTCTGAAACGAGGTTCTAAGAGCACGATGTGCATCAAAATCATGTTTTGACACTATAGACTCTGGAATAGAGACTTGCATCTTGAAAGCTTGTTGTCCCTCCAAACACCAATTTCGATGCTTCGAAAATGAAGATTTTGAGGCATAAGCTCCAAAACATGGTTCTAAGAGCACGATGTGTGTCAAAATAAAATTTTGACGCTACCAGCTCTAGAATCAAGGCTTGCATGTTGAAACCTAGTTGTGCCTCAAAACATTGATTTTGATGCTCTGAAACTAGTGCTTTCGAGGCACAACTTTCGAAATGAGGTTCTAAAAGCACGATGTGCACCAAAATCAGATTTTGACGCTTTCGACTCTAGAATCGGTACTTGCATCTTGAAACCTTGTTGTGCCTCCAAACATTGATTTTGATGCTCCAAAACTGGGTCTTTCGAGGCACAAGCTCCGAAATGAGCTTCTAAGAGAATGATGTGCATCAAAATTCCATTTTGACGCTACAAGGCTCCAGAAAATGGACTTGCTTCTTGAAACCTTGTTGTGCCTCAAATATTGATTTTGATGTTCCAAAATCAGGGCTTTCAAGCCAGATGCTCTGAAATGATGTTCTAAGTGTAGGTCCTGGAGACAACTCAGAGGGGGGGGTGAATCAGTTGTCTAATAAATTCAAACCAAAATCTTATTAACCAACTTCTTGCTTAATACCGAAAAAAATAGTTAGTTGTGCCGGTAATTAGAGTTAACAGAAAAATGCTTGTACCAGTAAGAATTAATGCATGAAACATAAACATAAAGTCATCCACAACATATGACACAAATATTTGTACGTGGAAACCCTGTAAGGGGAAAAACTACGGTGGGAAACCTTACCCACAATCAGATGATACTACTGTAGATAGTAAGTGTACAAAGAGGGGTCTGCACATGCAGAAAGGCCAACAGCCTAGAGCTCACTGCTCAAACACAAATGGGAGTCACATTGACTACAGTTGGATGGTTAAATCCAATGAGAATGTACTACACAAAATAGCATCCTTCATATGCTGGATTCAATACCCGGTGTAATGCTAATATGCTTTTCCAAAAACCTAACTTCACTTTCAAATGATGTCTTCGTGTATATCTCTGTTTGATCTCACATATACCCTTCCTTAAATCTTTTTCATATTTCACACTTGATCTTACATTTTATACCATACCCTAAGACCAATTTTAGTAGGTCGGCTCTACAAGATATTACAATAAAACATTTACAAATAATACAATATCCGATGCAATAACCCGATTGAAACATGTCGACTTAATGCATTTACAACAATAATAAATCATCTCCATAGCGTGCCATGCTGATCTGGAAAAGATAAACCTGCCGGTGTAACCCTAGATAACCTGGACCTATTTGCCGGTAAAAGCAAATATGCAAATAAGAATATACCAATGATATTACTTCAAGGAAAAGTGTCCACATGATGTCTTCGACATTACCAAGTGTCTTCCATGTCATTGCAGGTACCGGTGAACATTATATCCTGCCAGTTAACCATATATCGGTGATTGTTTGAGCATTTTACTGATTGCTGGTGAATGTTGCTGGATCTCCAAAGTAGGTGTGTTAGCAGGTGTTGACATCAATGACAAAACCATACCAAAATACCAACACTAAGAGCACAATGTGCATCAAAATCAGATTTTCACACTATAGGCTCCGGAATAGGGACTTGCGTCTTGCAAGCTTGTTGTGCCTCCAAAAACCAATTTTGATGCTTTGAAACCGAAGATTTTGAGGCATAAGCTCCAAAACAAGGCTCTAAGACCACGATGTGCGTCAAAATCAAATTTGGAGCGTCAAAACCTTGTTGTGTCTCCAAACATCGATTTTGATGCTCCAAAACTGGTTTTTGATACTCCAAAACTGGGGCTTTTGAGGCACAATTTCTAAAACACGGTTCTAATAGCACGATGTGGATCAAAATTAGATTTTGACGCTAATGACTCTAGAATCGGGGACTTGCATCTTGAAACCCTGTTGTACCTCAAAACATTGATTTTGATGCTCCAAAAATGGGGTCTTCAAGGCACGAGCTCCGAAATGAGGTTCTAAGAACACGATGTACATCAAAATTATGTTTTGATGCTACCGACTCTGGAATTGGGACTCTTGTCTTGAAACCTTGTTGTGCCTCCAAACACTAATTTTTATGCTCCAAAATTGATTCTTTTGAGGCACAACCTCTGAAATGAGGTTGTAAGAACACCATGTTTGTCAAAATCATGTTTTGATGCTATCAGCTTGAGAATCGAGACTTGTGTTTTGAAACCTTGTTGTGCCTTTAAACATTGATTTCCATGTTTTGAAACTAGAGCTTTCAGCCACACGCTCCGAAACGAGGTTCTAAGAGCACGATGTGCGTCAAAATCTTGTTTTGACACTACAGGCTCCAGAATAGGGGACTTGCGTCTTGAAAGCTTATTGTTCCTCCAAACACCAATTTTGATGATTCTAAACTGAATATTTTGAGGCATAAGTTCTAAAAAAGGTCTAAGAGGCACGATGTGCGTCAAAATCAAATTTTGACACTACGAGCTCCAGATTCAGGACTTGCATCTTGAAACCTTGTTGTGCCTCCAAATATTGATTTTGATACTCCAAAATTGGGCTTTTGAGGTAGAATTTCTAAAATAGGGTTCTAAGAGCTCAATGTGCATCAAAATTGAATTTTGATGCTACTAGGCTCTAGAATCGGGGCTTGCATCTTGAAACCTTGTTCTGCCTAAAAACACTGATTTTGATGCTCTGAAACACGGGCTTTCTAGGTATAAGCTTCGAAATCAGGTTTGAATAGCATGATGTGGACCAAAATTACATTTTGATGCTTTGACTCTAGTATCGGGACTTGCATCTTGAAACCTTGTTATGCCTCCAAACATTGATTTTGATGCTCCAAAATGAGGTATTTCGAGGCACAAGCTCCATTATGAGCTTCTAAGAGAATGATGTGCGTCAAAATGGAATTTTTATGCTACAGGCTCCAGAATAGGGACTTGCTTTCTGAAACCTTGTTATGCCTCAAAATATTGATTTTCATATTCCAAAATTAGAGCTTTCAAGGCACAAGCTTTGAAATGAGGTTCTAAGAGCACGATGTTACTCAAAATTGCATTTTCATGCTACAAACTCTGGAATTGGGACTTTTGTCTTGAAACCTTGTTGTGCCTCCAAACACAAATTTTTATGCTCCAAAAATGAGACTTTTCAGGCACCACCTCCGAAATGAGGTTCTAAGAACACCATGTTTTTCAAAATCTATTTTGATGCTATTAGCTTGAGAATCGGGACTTGTATCTTGAAACCTTGTAGTCCCTTTAAACATTGATTTCGATGTTTTGAAACTGGAGCTTTCGAGCCACACGCTCCCAAACAAGGTTCTAAGGAGCGCAATGTGCATCAAAATCACGTTTTGACAATACAAGCTCCGGAATAGGGATTTGCATCTTGAAAGCTTCTTGTGCCTCCAAACAGAAATTTCGGTGCTTCAAAATCAAGATTTTGAGGCATAAGTTCCAAAACAAGGTTCTAAGAGCACGATGTGCGTTAAAATAAAACTTTGACGCTACCAGCTCCAGAATCAAGACTCCAAATATCGATTTTGATGATCCAAAATTGGGGCTTTTCAGGCATAATTTCTGAAAAAGGGTTCCAAGAGCTTAATGTGCATCAATCAGAGCTTTCAAGGAAAAAGCTTTGAAATGTTGTGCCTCCAAACACTAATTTTTATGCTCCAAAAACAAGGCTTTTGAGGCACAACCTCCAAAATGGGGTTCTAAGAAACACCATGTTTGTCAAAATTGTGTCTTGACGCTATCAGCTTGAGAATCGGGACTTATGTCTTGAAACCTTGTTGTGCCTCTGGAATAGGGACTTTCTTCTTGAAACCTTGCTGTGCCTCAAAACATTGATTTTGATGTTCCAAATTCAGGGACTTGCTTCTTGAAACCTTTCTTTGCCTCAAAACATTGATTTTGATGTTCCAAAATCAGGGCTTTCAAAGCACAAGCTCTGAAATGAGGTTCTAACAGCACGATGTACCTCAAAAATTGCGTTTTGATGCTACCAACTCTGGAATTGGGACTTGTGTCTTCAAAACCTTGTTGTGCCTCCAAAACACTAATTTTTATGCTCCAAAAACAAGGGTTTTGAGGCACAACCTCTGAAATGGGGTTCTAAGAACACCATGTTATTCAAAATCGTGTTTTGACGCTATCAACTTGAGAATCCGGGACTTGTGACTTGTGACTCGAAACCTTGTTGTGCCTTTAAACATTGATTTTGATGTTTTGAAACTGGAGCTTTTGAGCCACACGCTCCAAAACGAGGTTCTTAGAGCACGATGTGCATCAAAATCACGTTTTGACACTACAAGCTCCAAAATTAGGACTTGCATCTTGAAACCTTGTTGTGCCTCCAAACATCAATTTTGATGCTCCAAAATTGGGGCTTTTGAGGCACAATTTCTAAAACAGGGTTCTAACAACACAATATGCATCAAAATTGAAACCTTGCTACCGAATCAGGACTTGCATCTTGAAACCTTATTGTCCCTCAAAACACTGATTTTGATGCTCCGAAACAGGGGCTTTTGAGGCACAAGCTTTGAAATCAGGTTTTAAATAGTACAATGTGGACCAATATCAGATTTTGATGCTATTAACTCTAGAATCGGGACTTGAATCTTGAAACCTTGTGTACCTCCAAACATTGATTTTGATGCTTGAAAATTGGTCTTTCAAGGCACAAGCTCCTAAATGAGCTTCTAAGAGAATGATGTGCGTCAAAATTGAATTTTGATGCTACAAGATCTGGAATAGGGACTTGCTTGTTGAAACCTTGTTGTGCCTCAAAATATTGATTTCAAGGCACAAGCTCCGAAATAAGGTTCTAAGAGCACGATGTAAATCAAAATTGCGTTTCACGCTACCGACTCTGGAATTGGGACTTTTATCTTGAAACCTTATTGTGCCTCCAAACACTACACTAATTTTTATGCTCAAAAAATGAGGCTTTTGAGGCACCACCTCCGAAATGAGGTTCTAAGAACACCATGCTTGTCAAAATCTATTTTGACGCTATAAGCTTGAGAATCAGGACTTGTGTCTTGGTTCCTTGTTGTGCCTTTAAACATTGATTTCAATGTTTTGAAACTAGAGCTTTCGAGCCACACGCTCCAAAACGAGGTTCTAAGAGCACGATGTGCATCAAAATCATGTTTTGACACTGCAAGCTCCGGAATAGGGACTTGCTTCTTGAAAGCTTGTTGTGCCTCCAAACACCAATTTTGTGTCTTGAAACCTTGGTGTGCCTTTAAACATTCATATTGATGTCTTAAAACTAGAGCTTTTGAGTCACACGCTCCGAAACGAGGTTCTAAGAGCATGCAAGAAACCTTGTTGTGGCTCAAAAAACTGGTTTTGATGCTTCAAAACTGGGGCTTATGAGGCACAAGCTTTCAAATGAAGTTCTAAGAGCACAATGTGCGCCAAAATCAAATTTTGACGCTATTGACTCTAGAATCAGGACTTGCATCTTGAAACCTTGTTCTGCCTCCGAACATTGATTTTGGTGATCCAAAACTAGGTCTTTCGAGGCACAAGCTCCGAAATGAGCTTCCAAGAGAATCATGTGTGTCAAAATGGAATTTTGACGCTACGGGCTTTGGAGTAGGGACTTGCTTCTTGAAACCTTGTTGTGCCTCAATAAATTGATTTCGATGTTCCAAAATCAAGGCTTTGAAGGCACAAGCTCCGAAATGAGGTTCTAAAAGAACGATGTACATTAAAATTGCATTTTGACGCTACCGACTCTTAAATTGGGACTCGTGTATTGAAACCTTGCTGTGCCTCCAAACACTTATTTTTATGCTCCAAAAATGAGGTTTTTTTGGCACGACCTCCGATATGAAAATTTTAGAACACCATGTTTGTCAAAATCGTGTTTTGATGCTATCAGCTTGAGAAACTTGTGTCTTGAAACCTTGTTGTGCCTTTAAGCATTTATTTTGATGTTTTGAAAATGTAGCTTTCGAGCCACAGGCTCCGAAACGAGGATCTAAGAGCATGATGTGCATCAAAATCACATTTTGATACTACAAGCTCCGGAATAGGGACTTGCTTCTTGAAAGCTTGATGTGCCTCCAAACACAAATTTGGATGGTTCAAAACCGAAGATTTTGAGGCATAATCTCCAAAACAAGGTTCTAAGAGCATGATGTGCATCAAAATCAAATTTGAGGCTACCGGCTCCAGAATCAGGACTTGCATCTTGAAACCTTGTTGTGCAAACATCGATTTTGATGCTCCAAAACTGGATCTTTTGAGGCACAATTTCTAAAAGAGGGTTCTCAGAGCACAATGTGCATCAAAATTGAATTTTGATGCTATTGGCTCTAGAATCGCAGCTTGCATCTTGAAACCTTGTTGTGCCTCAAAACACTGATTTTGATTCTCCGCAACTGGAGCTTTCGAGGCACAAGCTTTGAAATGAAGTTCTAAGAGCACAATGTGCTCCAAAATCAGATTTTGACGATATTGACTCTAGAATCTGGACTTGCATCTTGAAACCTTGTTGTGCCTCCAAACATTGATTTTGATGCTCCAAAACTGGGTCTTTCGAGGCACAAGCTTCAAAATGAGCTTCTAAGAGAATTATGTGCATCAAAATAAAATTTTGATGCTACACGGTCCGGAATAGGGACTTGCTTCTTGAAATGTTTTTGTGCCCAAAACATTGATTTTGATGTTACAAAATCAGGGCTTGCAAGGCACAAGATCTGAAATGAGGTTCTATGAGCACAATGTACATCAAAATTGAATTTTGATGATACTGGCTCTAGAATCGAGGCTTGCATCTTGAAACCTCATTGTGCATCAAACAACTAATTTTGATGCTCCGAAATTGGGGCTTTCGAAGCACAAGCTTTGAAATGAGGTTCTGAGAGCACGATGTGCGCCAAAATCATGTTTTGACACTACAAGCTCTAGAATAGGGACTTGCATCTTGAAAAATTATTGTGCCTCCAAACACCAATTTTGATGATTCGAAACCAAAGATTTTTGATGCATAAGTTCTAAAACAAGGTTCTAAGAGCACGATGTGTGTCCAAGGTTGAAATCTTGTTGTGCCTCCAAACATTGATTTTGATGCTCCAAAATTGGGGCTTTTGAGGCACAATTTCTAAAACGGGGTTCTAAGAGCTCAATGTGCATCAAAATTGAATTTTGATGCTACTGGCTCTAGAATCAGGGCTTGCATCTTGAAACTAGGTCTTTCGAGGCACAAGCTTTGAAATGAGCTTCTAAGAGAATGATGTGCGTCAAGATGAAATTTTGACGCTACAGGCTCTAGAATAGGGACTTGCTTCTTCAAACCTTGTTGTGCCTTAAAACATTTATTTTCATCTTCCAAAATAAGGGCTTTCAACGCACAAGTCCCCAAATGAGGTTCTAAGAGCATGATGTACATTAAAATTGTGTTTTGACGCTACCGACTCTAGAATTGGGACTTGTGTCTTGAAACCTTGTTGTGCCTCCAAACACTAATTTTTATGCTCAAAAAATGAGGCTTTTGAGACACAACCTATGAAATGAGGTTCTAAGAACACCATGTTTGTCAGAATAGTGTTTTGACACTATCAGCTTGAGAATCAGGACTTGTGTCTTGAAACCTTGTTGTTCTTTTAAACATTGATTTTGATCTTTTAAAACCGGAGCTTTCCAGCCACACGCTCCGAAACGAGGTTCTAGGAACACGATGTGCATCAAAATCATGTTTTGACACTATAGGCTCTGGAATAGGGACTTGCATCTTGAAAGCTTGTTATGCCTCTAAACACCAATTTTGATGCTTCGAAACTGAAGATTTTGAGGCATAAGCTTCTAAGAGCGCGATGTGCGTCAAAATCAAATTTTGACGCTACTGGCTTCAGAATCAGGACTTGCATCTTCAAACCTTGTTGTGTGTCCAAACATCAATTTTGATGCTCCAAAACTGTTGGTTTTGAGGCACAATTTCTAAAACAGGTTCTAAGAGCACAATGTGCATCAAAATTGAATTTTGATGCTACTGGCTCTAGAATCGAGGCTAGCATCTTGAAACATTGTTGCGCCTCAAAACACTGATTTTGATGCTCCAAAACCGAGGCTTTCAAGGCACAAGTTTCGAAATGAGGTTCTATTTTGACAGGATATGCGCCAAAATACTATTTTGACACTATTGACTCTAGAATCGGGACTTACATCCTGAAACCTTGTTGTGCCTCAAAACATTGATTTTGATGCTCCAAAACTGGGTCTTTCAAGGCACAAGCTCTTAAATGAGCTTCTAAGAGAATGATGTGCATCAAAATTCCATTTAACGCTACAGCCTCCGGAATAGGGAATTGCTTCTTGAAACCTTGTTGAATAGGCACAAGCTCCGAAAACTTGAGGTACAACCTTCGAAATGAGGTTCTAAAAAACATGATGTTTGTCAAAATCATGTTTTGACGCTATCAGTTTGAGAATCGAGACTTGTATCTCGAAACCTTGTTCTGCCTTTAAACATTGATTTTGATATTTTGAAACTGGAGCTTTTGAGCAACACGCTTCGAAATGAGGTTCTAACAGCACGATGTGCATCAAAATAATGTTTTGACACTACAAGCTCCGGAATAGGGACTTACGTCTTGAAAGCTTGTTGTGCCTCCAAACACCAATTTTGATGCTTCGAAACCGCAGATTTTGAGGGATAAGCTCCAAAACAAGGTTCCAAGAGGATGAGGTGCCTCAAAATAAAATTTTGATGCTATCGGCTCTAGAATCAGGACTTGCATCAAGAAACCTTGTTGTGCCACCAAAAATCGATTTTGGAGATCCAAAACTAGAGCTTTTGAGGCACAATTTCTAAAACAGGGTTCTAAGAGCATAATTTGCATAAAAATGAAATTTTGATACTACTGGCTCTTAAATTGGGCTCGCGTCTTGAAATCTTGTTGTGCCTCAAAACACTAATTTTGATGCTCAGAAACTGGGGCTTTCGAGGTACAAGCTTCGAAATGAGGTTCTAAGAACACGATGTGCGCCAAAATCAGATTTTGACACTATTGACTCTAGAATCGGGACTTGCATTTTGAAACCTTGTTGTGCCTCAAAACACTGATTTTGATGCTCCGAAACCGAGGCTTTTGAGGCACAAGCTTCGAAATGAGGTTCTAAGAGCACGATGTGCGTGAAAATCAGATTTTGACGCTATTGACTTTAGAATCGGGACTTGTATCTTGAAACCCTGTTGTGCCTCCAAACATTGATTTTGATGCTCCAAAACCGTGTCTTTCAAGGCTCAAGCTCCGAAATGAGCTTCTGAGAGAATGATGTGCGTCAAAATGGAATTTTGATGCTACAGGCTCTGGAATAGGGGACTTGCTTCTTGAAACCTTGTTGTGCCTCAAAACATTGATTTTGATGTTCCAAAATGAGGGCTTTCAAGGCACAACCTCCGAATTGAGGTTCTATGAGCACGATGTACATCAAAATTGCATTTTGATGCTATCGACTCTGGAATTGGGACTTGTGTCTTGAAACCTTGTTGTACCTCCAAACACTAATTTTTATACTCCAAAAATGAGGTTCTAAGAACACTATGTTTTGTCAAAATCGTGTTTTGATGCTATCAGCTTGAGAATTGGGACTCGTGACTTGAAACGTTGTTGTGCCTTTAAACATTGCTTTTGATGTTTTGAAACTGGAGCTTTCGAGCTAGATGCTCTGAAATGAGGTTCTAAGAGTAGGATGTGCATCAAAATCATGTTTTGACACTACAGGCTCCGAAATAGGGACTTGCATCTTGAACGCTTATTGTGCCTCCAGACACCAATTTTGCTGCTTCGAAACCGAAGATTTTGAGGCATAAGCTCCAAAACAAGGTTCTAAGAGCACGATGTACTTTAAAATCAAATTTTGACGCTACTGGCTCTAGAATCAGGACTTGCATCTTGAAACTTTGTTGTGCCTCCAAACATTGATTTTGATGCTCCAAAGTTGGGGCTTTTGAGGGACAATTTCTAAAACAGAGTTCTAAGAGCACAATGTGCATCAAAATTGAATTTTGATGCTACTTGCTCTAGAATTGGAGCTTGCATCTTGAAACCTTGTTGTGCCTCAAAACACAAATTTGGATGCTCTGAAACCGGGGCTTTCGAGGCACAAGCTTTGAAATCATATTTTCACGCTATTGACTTTAGAATTGACACTTACATCTTCAAATGTTGTTGTGCATCCACACATTGAATTTGATGCTCCAAAACTAGGTCTTTTGAGGCACAAGCTCTGAAATGAGCTTCTAAGAGAATGATGTGCATCAAAATTCAGGAGAATGATGTGCGTCAAAATTGAATTTTGATGCTACAGGCTCTGGAATAGGGACTTGCTTCTTGAACCCTTATTGTGCCTGAAAACATTGATTTTGATGTTCCAAAATCAAGGCTTTCAAGGCACGAGCTCTGAAATGAGGTTCTAAGACCACGATGTACATAAAAATTGCGTTTTGACATTACCCACTCTGGAATTGGGACTTGTGTCTTGAAATATTGTTGTGCCTCCAAACTCTAAATTTTTATGCTCCAAAAATGAGGCTTTTGAGGCACAACATCCGAAATGAGGTTCTAAGAACACCATGTTTGTCAAATCGTGTTTTGACGCCGTCAGCTTGAGAATCGAGAATTGTTTCATGAAAACTTGTTATTCCTTTAAACATTCATTTTGATGTTTTGAAACTTGGGCTTTCGAGCCACACGCTCCAAAATGAGGTTCTAAGAGCACGATGTGCATCAAAATCACGTTTTGACACTACAGGCTCTGGAATAGGGACTTGCATCTTTAAAGCTTGTTGTGCCTCCAAACTCTAGTTTTGATGTTTTGACACTGGAGCTTTCGAGCCACACTCTCCGTAATGAGGTTCTATGAGAACGATGTGCATCAAAATCACGTTTTCACACTACAGGCTCTGGAATAGGGACTTGCATCTTGACATCTTGTTGTGCCTCCACACACCAATTTCCATGCTTCAAAACCAAAGATTTTGAGGCATAAGTTCCAAAACAAGGTTCAAGACCATGATCTACATCAAAAGCAAATTTTGATGCTACCGGCTCCAAAATCAGTACTTGCATCCTGAAACCTTGTTGTGCCTCAAAAGACTGATTTTGATGCTCCGAAACTAGGGCTTGCGAGGCACAAGCTTTGAAATGATGTTCTAAGTGCACGATGGGCGCCAAAATCAGATTTGATGCTATTGACTCTAGAATTAGGGCTTGCATCCTGAAACCTTGTTGTGCCTCCAAACATTGATTTAGATGCTCCAAAACTGGGTCTTTTGAGGCACAAGCTCTTAAATGAGCTTCTAAGAGAATGATGTGCATCAAAATGGAATTTAGATGTTATAGGATCCGGAATAGGGACTTACTTCTTGAAACCTTGTTGTGCCTCAAAACATTGATTTTAATGTTTCAAAATCAGGGCTTTCAAGGCAAAAGTTCCGAAATGAGGTTCTAAGAGCACAATATACATCAAAATTGCGTTTTGAGGCTACCTACGCTGGAATTGGGACTTATGTTTTTAAACATTGTTGTGCCTCCAAACACTAATTTTTAAGCTCCAAAAGTGAGGCTTTTGAGGCACGACCTCCAAAATGATGTTCTAAGAACACCATGTTTGTCAAAATTGATGTTTTGAAACTGGATCTTTCAAGCCACACTATAGGCTCTGAAATAGGGTCTTGCGTCTTGAGAGCTTGTTGTGCCTCCAAACACCAATTTTGATGTTTCAAAACCGGAGATTTTGAGGCATAAGCTCCCAAACAAGGTTCTAATAGCACAATGTACATCAAAATCAAATTTTGATGCTACCGGCTCGAGAATCAGTACATGCATCTTGAAACCTTGTTGTGCCTCCAAACATCAATTTTGATGCTCCAAAACTTGGGCTTTTGAGGCACAATTTCTAAAACAGGGTTCGAAGAGCACAATGTGCATCAAAATTGAATTTTGATGCTATTGGCTCTAGAATAGGGGCTTGCATCTTGAAACCTTGTTGTGCCTCAAAACAATGATCTTCATGCTCCAAACCCGAGCTTTTGAAGAACAAGCTTCAAAATGAGGTTCTAAGAGCACGATGGGCGCCAAAATTAGATTTTGATGCTATTGACTCTAGAATCGGGACTTGCATCTTGAAACATTGTTGTGCCTCCAAACATTTATTTTGATGCTCCAAAACTAGATCTTTCGAGGCACAAGCTTTGAAATGAGCTTCTAAGAGAATGATGTGCGTCAAAACTACAGACTCTAGAATAGGGACTTGCTTCTTGAAACCTTGTTGTGCCTTAAAACATTTATTTTCATCTTCCAAAATCAGGGCTTTCAAGGAACAACCTCCGAAATGAGGTTCTAAGAGCACGATGTACATCAAGATTGTGTTTTGACGCTACCGACTCTAGAATTGGGACATGTGTCTAGAAACCTTGTTGTGCCTCCAAACACTAATTTGTATGCTCCAAAAATGACGCTTTTGAGGCACAACTTAAGAAATGAGGTTCTAAGAACACCATGTTTGTAAAAATAGTGTTTTGATGTTTTGAAACTGTAGATTTTGAGCCACATGCACTGAAATGAGGTTCTAACAACACGATGTGCATCAAAATCACGTTTTGACACTACAGGCTCCAGAATAGGGACTTACGTCTTGAAAGCTTGTTATGCCTCCAAACACCAATTTTGATGCTTCGAAACCGAAAATTTTGAGACATAATTAGAACTTCATTTTGGAGCTTCTACCTTGAAAAGCCCCGATTTTGGAACATCAAAATCAATGTTTTTAGGCACAACAAGGTTTCAAGATGCAAGCCCCGATTCTAGAGCCAATAGCAACAAAATTCAAACTTGATGCACATTGTGCTCTTCGAACCCTATTTTAGAAATTGTGCCTCAAAAGCCCAAGTTTTGGAACATCAAAATCGGTCTTTGGAGGCACAACAAGGTTTCAAGATGCAAGTCCTGATTCTGGAGAGCCGGTAGTGTCAAAATTTGATTTTGACGCACATCGTGCTCTTAGAAGCTTGTTTTGGAACTTATGCCTCAAAATCTTTGGTTTCGAAGCATCAAAATTGGTGTTTGGAGGCACAACAAGCTTTCAAGACGCAAGTCCTTATTCTAGAGCCTGTAGTATCAAAACGTGATTTTGATGCACATCCTGGTTTCAGAGCATCAAAATCAGTGTTTTGAGGCACAACCAAGTTCAAGATGCAAGCCTCGATTCTAAAACCAATAGCATCAAAATTCAATTTTGATGCACATTGTGCTCTTAGAACCCTATTTTAGATATTGTGCCTCAAAAGCCCCTTTTTTGGGGCATCAAAATCGATGTTTGGAGGCACAACAAGGTTTCAAGATGCAAATCCTGATTCTTGAGCCGGTAGCGTCAAAATTTGATTTTGACGCATATCGTGCTCTTAGAACCTTGTTTTGGAGCTTATGCCTCAAAATCTTTGTTTTCGAAACATCGAAATTGGTGTTTGGAGGCACAACAAGCTTTCAAGATGCATGTCCCTATTTCGAAGCTTGTAGTGTCAAAATATGATTTTGATGCACATCGTGCTCTTAGAACCTCGTTTCAGAGCATGTGGCTCGAAAGCTCCAGTTTCAAAATATCGAAATAAATGATTAAAGGCACAACAAAGTTTCAAGACACAAGTCCCGATTCTCAAGCTTATAGCGTCAAAAAACAATTTTGACAAACATGGTGATCTTAGGACTTCATTTCGGAGGTTATGCCTCAAAACCCTCATTTTTGGAGCATAAAAATTAGTGTTTGGAGGCACAACAAGGTTTGAAGACACAAGTCCCAATTCCAGAGTCGGTAGCGTCAAAATGCAATTTTGAGGTACATCGTGCTCCTAGAACCTCATTTCGGAGCTGGTGCCTTGAAAGCCCTGATTTTGGAACATCAAAATCAATGTTTTGAGGCACAGCAAGTCCCTATTCTGGAGCCTGTAGCATCAAAATTCCTCCATTTTGGCGCACATCATTCTCTTAGAAGCTCATTTCGGAGCTTGTACCTTGAAAGACCCAGTTTTTTGGCATCAAAATCAATGTTTGGAGGTACAACAAGGTTTCAAGATGTCATTTCGGAGCTTGTGTCTTAGAACCTCTTTTTGAAGCTTGTGCCTCGAAAGCCTCAGTGAGCTTCAAAATCAGTTTTTTGAGGCACAACAAGGTTTCAAGATGCAAGCCCTGATTCTAGAGCCAGTAGCATCAAAATTCAATTTTAATGCACATTGTGCTATCAGAACCCTATTTTAGAAATTGTACCTCAATAGCCCCAGTTTTGGAGCATCAAAATCGATGTTTGGATGCACAAAAATGTTTCAAAATGCATGTTGTGCTCTCAGAACCTCATTTCAAAACATCAAAATCAATGTTGATGCACATCGTGCTATCAGAAGCTCGTTTCGAAGCATGTGGCTCAAAAGCCCCAATTTCAAAACATCAAAATCAATGTTTAAAGGCACAACACGATTTCAAGACACAAGTCCTGATTCTCAAGCTGATAGCGTCAAAACACAATTTTGACAAACGTGGTGTTCTTGGAACCCAATTCCAGAGTCTGAAGCATCAAAATGCAATTTTGAAGTACATCGTGCTCTTAGAACCTCATTTCGGAGCTTGTGCCTGGAAAGCACAACAAAATCAATATTTTGAGGCACAACAAGTTTTCAAGAAACAAGTCCCTATTCCCGAGCTTGTAGCGTCCATTTTAACGCACATCATTCTTTTAGAAGCTCATTTCGCAGCTTGTGCCTCGAAAGACCCAGTTTTGGAGCATCAAAATCAATATTTGGAGGCACAACAAGGTTTCAAAAGCAAGTCGCGATTTTAGAGTCAATAGCGTCAAATTTTGATCTTGACGCACATCATACTCTTAGAACCTTATTTTGGAGCTTGTGCCTTGAAAGCCCTCATTTTGGAACATCAAAATCAATGTTTTCGGGCACAATAAGGTTTCAAGAAGCAAGTCCCTATTCCGGAGCCTGTAGCATCAAAATTTAATTTTGACGCACATCATTCTCTTAGAAGCTCGTTTTAGAGCTTGTGCCTCGAAAGACCCAGTTTTGGAGCATCAAATTCAATGTGTGGAGGCACAACAATGTTTGAAGATGTAAGTGTCAATTCTAGAGTCAATAGCATGAAAATCTGATTTTGGTGCAAGTCTTGATTCTAGAGTCACAACAAGGTTTCAAGATGCAAGTCCTGATTCTAGAGCCAGTAGCGTCAAAATTTGATTTTAACACACATCGTGCTCTTAGAACCTTGTTTTGGAGCTTGTGTCTCAAATCTTCAGTTTCGAAGCATCAAAATTGGTGTCTGGAGGCACAACAAGCGTTCAAGATGCAAGTCCCTATTTCGGATCCTGTAGTGTCAAAACATGATTTAATGCACATCGTACTCTTAGAACCTCGTTTCAGAGCGTCTGGCTCGAAAGCTCTAGTTTCAAAACATCAAAAGCAATGTTTAAAGGCACAACATCATTTCAACTCACGAGTCCCGATTCTCAAGCTGATAGCGTCAAAACACGATTTTGACAAACATGGTGTTCTTAGATCCTCATTTCAGTGTTTTGAGGCACCACAAGGGATCAAGATGCAAGACCCGATTCTAGAGCTAGTAGCATCAAAATTCAATTTTGATGCAGATTGTGCTCTTGGAACCCTGTTTTAGAAATTGTGGCTCAAAAGCTCCAGTTTTGGATCATCAAAATCAGTATTTTGTGGCACAACAAGGTTTCAAGATGAAGTCCCGATTCTAGAGTCAATAGTGTCAAAATCTGATTTTGGCGCACATCGTGTTCTTAGAACCTCATTTCGAAGCTTGTAACTCGAAAGCCCCAGTTTTTGAGCATCAAAATTAGTGTTTTGAGGCACAACAAGGTTTCAAGATGCAAGACCCGATTCAAGAGTCAGTAGCATCAAAATTTAATTTTGATGCAAATTATGCTCTTAGAACCCTGTTTTAAAAATTGTTCCTCAAAAGCTCTAGTTAGAACCTCATTTCGGAGCGTGTGGCTCGAAAGTTTCAGTTACAAGACATCAAAATCAATGTTTAAAGGCAGAACAAGGTTTCGAGACACAAGTCTCGATTCTCAAGCTGATAGCATAAAAACATGATTTTGACAAACATCGTGTTTTTAGAACCTCATTTCGGAGGTTGGGCCTCAAAACCCTCGTTTTCGGAGCTTGTGCGTTCAAAGCCTTGATTTTGGAAAATCAAAATCAATGTTTTGAGGGACAACAAAGTTTTAAGAAGCAATTCACTATTCCGGAGCCTGTAGCATGAAAATGAAATTTTGACGCACATCATTCTCTTAGAAGCTCATTTCGGAGCTTGTGCCTTGAAAGACCCAGTTTTGGAGCATCAAAATCAATGTTTGGAGGCACAACAAGGTTTCAAGATGCAAGTCCCAATTCTAGAGTCAATAGCGTCAAAATAGTATTTTGGCGCATATCGTGCTCTTAGAACCTCATTTCGAAGCTTGTGCCTTGAAAGCCCCGGTTTTGGAGAATCAAAATCAGTGTTTTGAGGCACAACAAGGTTTGAAGATGCAAGCCCCGATTCTAGAGCCCGTAGCATCAAAATTCAATTTTGATGCACATTGTGCTCTTAGAAACCTGTTTTAGAAATTGTGCCTCAAAAGCAACAGTTTTGGAGCATCAAAATTGGTGTTTGGACACACAACAAGGTTTGAAGATGCAAGTCCAGATTCTCGAGCCGGTAGTGTCAAAAATTTGATTTTGACGCACATCGCGCTCTTAGACCCTTGTTTTGGAGCTTATGCCTCAAAATCTTCAGTTTCGAAGCATCAAAATTGGTGTATGGAGGCATAACAAGTTTTCAAGATGCAAGTCCCTATTCCAAAGCCTATAGTGTCGAAACATGATTTTGATACACATCGTGCTCTTAGAACCTCATTTTGGAGCGTGTGGCTGGAAAGCTCCGGTTTTGAAAGATCAAAATCAATGTTTAAAGGCACAACAAGTTTTCAAGACACAAGTCCCGATTCTCAAGCTGATAGTGTCAAAACACTATTTTGACAAACATGGTGTTCTTAGAACCTCATTTCTTAGGTTGTGCCTCAAAAGCCTCATTTTTGGAGCATAAAAATTAGTGTTAGAGGCACAACAAGGTTTCAAGACACAAGTCCCAATTCTAGAGTCGGTAGCGTCAAAACGCAATTTTGATGTACATCATGCTCTTAGAACCTCATTTGGGGGCTTATGCATTGAAAGCCTTGATTTTGGAAGATGAAAATAAATGTTTTAAGCCACAACAAGGTTTCAAGAAGCAAGTCCCTATTCTGGAGCCTGTAGCGTAAAAATTCCATTTTGACGCACATCATTCTCTTAGAAGCTCATTTCAAAGCTTGTGCCTCGAAAGACCTAGTTTTGGAGCTTCAAAAATCTGATTTTGGACCATATCGTGATATTTGAACCTGATTTTGAAGCTTTTGCCTCAGAAGCCCCTATTTTAGAGCATCAAAATCATTGTTTTGAGGGACAACAAGGTTTCAAGATCTAAGCCCTGAATCTAGAGCTAGTAGCATCAAAATTCAATTTTGATGCACTTTGAGTTCTTAGAACCCCGTTTTAGAAATTGTGCCTCAAAAGCCCCAATTTTGGGGCATCAAAATCGATGTTTGGAGGCACAACAAGATTTCAAGATGCAAGTCCTGATTTTGGAGCCGGTAGAGTCAAAATTTGATTTGGACGCACATCGTGCTCTTAGAACCTTGTTTTAGAACTTATGCATCAAAATCTTTGGTTTCGTATCATCAAAATTGGTGTTTGGAGGCACAATAAGCTTTCAAGACGCAAGTCCCTATTCTGGAGCCTGCAGTGTCAAAACATGATTTTGATGCACATCGTGCTCTTAGAACCTCGTTTCAGAGCGTGTGGCTTCAAAGCTCAAGTTTCAAAACATCGAAATCAATGTTTAAAGGCACAACAAGGTTTCAAAACACAAGTCCCGATTCTCAACCTGATAGCATCAAAATCTGATTTTGGCACACATCGTGCTCTCAGAATCTCATTTTAGAGCTTTTGCCTCGAAAGCCCTAGTTTCAAAGAATCAAAATCAGTGGTTTGACGCACAATGAAGTTTCAAGATGCAAGCCTCGATTCTAGAGCCAGTATCATCAAAATTCAATTTTGATGCACATTGTGCTCTTAGAACCTTGTTTTAGAAATTGTACCTTAAAAGCCCCAGTTTTGGAGCATCAAAATTGATGTTTGGAGGCACAACAAGGTTTCAAGATGCAAATCCTGTTCTGGAACCGGTAGCGTCAAAATTTGATTTTGACGCACATCATGCTCTTCGAACCTTGTTTTGGAGCTTATGCCTCAAAATCTTCGGTTTCAAAGCATTAAAATCAATGTTTAAAGGGAAAACAAGGTTTCAAGACACAAGTCCTGATTCTCAAGCTGATAGCGTCAAAACATGATTTTGACAAACATGGTGTTCTTAGAACCTCATTTCAGAGGTCATGCCTCAAAAGCCTCATTTTTGGAGCATAAAAATTACTGTTTGGAGGCACAAAGAGGTTTCAAGACACAAGTCCAATTCCATAGTCGATAGCGTCAAAACACAATTTTGATGTATATCGTGCTTTTAGAACCTCATTACGGAGCTTGTGCCTTGAAAGCCCTGATTTTGGAAGATCAAAATCAATGTTTTGAGGCACAACAAGGTTTCAAGAAGCAAGTCCCAATTCAAAATTCGTGTTTGCAGGCACAACAAACTTTCAAGACACAAGTCCCTATTACGGAGCATGTAGTGTCAAAATGTGATTTTGATGCATCAAAACACGATTTTGACAAACATGGTGTTCTAAGAAACGCATTTCGGAAGTTGTGCCTCAAAAGCCTCATTTTTGGAGCATAAAAATTAGTGTTTGGAGGCACAACAAGGTTTCAAGACATGAGTCCCAATTTCAGAGCTTGTGCCTTGAAAGCCCTGATTTTGGAAATCAAAATCAATGTTTTGGGGCACAACAAGGTTTGAAGAAGCAAGTCCCTATTCCGGAGCCTATAGCGTCAAAATTCCATTTTGATGCACATCATTCTTTTAGAAGCTCATTTTGGAGCTTGTGCCTCGAAATACTCAGTTTTGGAGCATCAAAATCAATGTTTGGAGTCACAACATTATTTCAAGATGCAATTCCTGATTCTAGAGTCAATAGCGTCAAAATCTGATTTTAGCGCACATCGTTCTCTTAAAACCTCATTTCGAAGCTTCTTCCTCGAAAGACCAAGTTTCGGAGCATCAAAATCAATGTTTTGAGGCACAACAAAATTTCAAGATGCAAGCCTCGATTCTAGAGCTCATAGCATCAAATTCAATTTTGATGCACATTGTGCTCTTAGAACCCTATTTTAGAAATTGTGCCTCAAAAGCCCTAGTTTTGGATCATGAAAATCGATGTCTGGAGGCACAACAAGGTTTCAAGATGCAAGTCCTAATTCTGGAGCCGGTAGCGCCAAAATTTTATTTTGATGCACATCATGCTCTTAGAACCTTGTTTTGGAAATTATACCTCAAAATCTTCAGTTTTGAATCATCAAAATTGGTCTTTGGAGGCACAACAAGCTTTCAAGATGCAAGTCCCTATTACGGAACCTATAATTTCAAAACGTGGTTTTGATGCACATCGTGCTCTTAGAACCTCCTTTCGGAGCATGTGGCTTGGAAGATCTAGTTTCAAAACATCAAAATCAATGTTTAAAGGCACAATAAGGTTTCAAGACACAAGTCCCAATTCCAGAGTCGGTAGCGTCAAAACGCAATTTTGATGTACATCGTGCTCTTAGAACTTGATTTAGGAGCTTGTGTCTCAAAAGCCCTAGTTTTGGAACTTCAAAACCGATGTTTGGAGGCATAACAAGCTTCAAGATGCAAGTCCTGATTCTGGAGCCGCTAGCATCCAAATTTGATTTTCACACACATCATGCTCTTAGAACCTTGTTTTGGAGCTTATGCCCCAAAATCTTCGGTTTCAAAGTATCAAAATTGTTGTTTGGAGGCACAACGATCTTTCAAGATGCAAGATCCTATTCCAGAGCCTGTAGTGTCAAAACATGATTTTGATGCAAGTCGTGCTCTTAGAACCTCGTTTCGAAGCATGTGGCTCGAAAGCTCCAGTTCCAAAACATCAAAATAAATGTTTAAAGGTACAATAAGGTTTCAAGACACATGTCCAGATTCTCAAGCTGATAGCATCAAAACACAATTTTGACAAACATGGTGTTCTTAGAACCTCATTTCGGAGCTTGTGCCTTGAAAGCCCTGATTTTGGAACATCAAAATCAATGTTTTGAGGTACAACAAGGTTTCAAGAAGCAAGTCCCTATTCCGGAGCCTGTAGCGTCAAAATTCCATTTTGACGTGCATCATTCTCTTACAAGTTCATTCCGGAGCTTGTGCCTCAAAAGACCCAATTTTGGAGCATCAAAATCAATGTTTGAAGGCACAACGAGGTTTCAAGATGCAAGTCCCAAGTCTAGAGTCAATAGCGTCAAAATCTGATTTTGGCGCCCATCGTGCTCTTAGAAAATAATTTCGAAGCTTGTGCCTCGAAAGCCCTGGTTTCAGAGCATCAAAATCAGTGTTTTGAGGCACAACAAGGTTTCAAGATCCAAGTATTGATTTTGGAGCTAGTAGAGTCAAAATTTGATTTTGATGTAGATCGTGCTCTTGGAACCTTGTTTTGGAGCTTATGCCTCAAAATCTTTTGTTTCAAAGCATCGAAATTGGTGTGTGGAGGCACAACAAGCTGTCAAGACGCAAGTCCCTATTCCGGAGCCTGTAGTGTGAAAACGTGATTTTGATGCACTTTGTTCTCTTAGAACCTCATTTCAGAGAGTGTGGCTCGAAAGCTCCAGTGTCAAAACATCAAAACTAGTGTTTGGAGGCATAGCAAGCTTTCAACATGCAAGTCCCTATTCCAGAGCCTGTAGTGTCAAAATGTGATTTTGATGCACATCGTGCTCTTAGAACCTCATTTCGGAGCGTGTGGCTCGAAAGCTCAAGTTTCAAAACATCAAAATCAATGTTTGAATGAACAACAAGTTTTCACGAAACAAGTCCCAATTCTCAAGCTGATGGCGTCAAAACATGATTTTGACAAACATGGTGTTCTTAGAACCTCATTTCAAAGGTTGTGCCTCAAAAGACTCATTTTTGGAGCATAAAAATTAGAGTTGGGAGGCACAACAATATCTAAAGACACAAGTCCCATTTCCAGAGTGGGTAATATCAAAACGTAATTTTGGGTAATTATGATGGTCTTAGAACCTCATTTCGGAGCTCGTGCCTTGAAAGCCCTGATTTTTGAACATCAAAATCAATGTTTTCGGGCACAATGAGGTTTCAAGAAGCAAGTCCCTATTCCGGAGCCTGTAGCATCAAAATTCAATTTTGATGCACATCATTCTCTTAGAACCTCATTTCGAAGCTTGTGCCTCGAAATCCCCAGTTTTAGAGCATCAAAACCAGTGTTTTGAGGCACAACAAGGTTTCAAGATGCAAGCCCCAATTCTAGAGCCAGTAGCATCAAAATTCAATTTTGATGCACATTGTGCTCTTTGAACCCTGTTTTAGAAATTGTGCCTCAAAAGCCCAAGTTTTGGAGCATCAAAATTGATGTTTGGAGGCAACAAGGTTTCAAGATACAAGTCCTGACTTTGGAGCCGGTAGCGTCAAAATTAGATTTTGATGCACATCATGCTCTTGGAACCTTGTTGTGAAGCTTATGCCTCATAATCTTCAGTTTCGAAGCATCAAAATTGGTGTGTGGAGGCACAACAAGCTTTCAAGATGCAAGTCCCTATTCCGGAGACTGTAGTATCAAAACATGATTTTGATGCACATTGTGCTCTTAGAACCTTGTTTCGGAGCATATGGCTCGAAAGCTCCAGTTTCAAAACATCAAAATCAATGTTTAAAGGCAAAACAAGGTTTCAAGTCACAAGTCCTCATTCTCAAGCTAATAGCGTCAAACCACGATTTTGACAAACATGCTATTCTTAGAACCTCATTTCGGAGGTTGTGTCTCAAAAGCCTCATTTTTGGAGCATAAAAATTAGTGTTCGAAGGCACAACAATGCTTGAAGACACAAGTCCCAATTCCATAGTCGGTAGCGTCATAATGCAATTTTGATGTACATCGTACTCTTAGAACCTCATTTCGGAGCTTTTGCCTTGAAAGCCCTAATTTTGGAACATCAAAATCAGTGTTTGGAGGCACAACAAGGTTTCAAGAAGCAAGTCCCTATTCCGGAGCCTGTAGTGTCAAAATGGAAATTTGACGCACAACATTCTCTTTGAAGCTCATTTCAGAGCTTGTGTCTCGAAATAGCCAGTTTTGGAGCATCAAAATCAATGTTTGGAGACACAACAGGGTTTCAAGATGCAAGTCCCAATTCTAGAGTCAATAGCGTTGAATTCTGATTTTGGCGCACATCGTGCTATTAGAGTCAATAACGTTAAAATCTGATTTTGACGTTAATATCAGTGTTTTGAGGCACAACAAGGTTTCAAAATGCAAGCCCCGATTCTACAGCCAGTAGCATTAAAATTTAATTTTGATGCAAATTGTGCTCTTAGAACCTTGTTTTAGAAATTGTGCCTCAAAAGCCCTAGTTTTGGAGCATCAAAACCGGTTTTGGAGCTTCGAAACCAATGTTTGGAGGCATAACAAGGTTTCAAGATACAAATCATGATTCTAGAGACGGTAGCATCCAAATTTGATTTTGACACACATCGTGCTCTTAGAACCTTCTTTTGGAGCTTATGCCTCAAAATCTTTGGTTTCAAAGCATCAAAATTGGTGTTTGGAGGCACAACAATCTTTCAAGACGCAAGTCCCTATTCTGGAGCCTATAGTGTCAAAACGTGATTTTGATGCAAGTCATGCTCTTAGAACCTTGTTTCCGAGCGTGTGGCTTGAAAGCTCCAATTTTAAAACATCAAAATCTATGTTTAAAGGTAAAATAAGGTTTCAAGACACATGTCCAGATTCTCAAGCTAATAGCATCAAAACACGAGCCCCTATTCTAGAGCCTGTAGCGTCAAAATTCCATTTTGACTCGCATCATTCTCTTAGAAGTTCATTTCGGAGCTTGTGCCTCGAAACACCCATTTTTGGAGCATCAAAATCAATGTTTGAAGGCTCAACAAGGTTTCAAAATGCATGTCCCGATTCTAGAGTCAATAGCGTCAAAATCTGATTTTAGCGCCCATTGTGCTCTTAGAACATCATTTCGAAGCTTGTGCCTCTTGAAAGCCCCGGTTTCGGAGCATCAAAATCAGTCTTTTGAGGCACAACAAGGTTTCAAGATGCAAGTACTAATTTTGGAGCCGGTAGTGTCAAAATTTGATTTTGATGCAGAGCGTGCTCTTGGAACCTTGTTTGGAGCTTATGCCTCAAAATCTTCGGTTTCGAAGCATTGAAATTGGTGTGTGGAGGTACAACAAGCTGTCAAGACGCAAGTCTCTATTCCGGAGCTTGTAGTGTGAAAACATGAATTTGATGCACCTCATTTCAGAGAGTGTGGCTCGAAAGCTCCAGTGTCAAAACATCAAAACTGGTGTTTGGAGGCACAACAAGCTTTCAAGATGCGAGTCCCTATTCCGGAGCCTGTAGTGTCAAAACATGATTTTGATGCACATCATTCTCTTAGAACCTCATTTCGGAGTGTGTGGCTTGAAAGCTCAAGTTTCAAAACATCAAAATCAATGTTTAAAGGAACAACAAGTTTTCACGAAACAAGTCCCGATTCTCAAGTTGATGGCGTCAAAACATGATTTTGACAAACATGGTGTTCTTAGAACCTCGTTTCGGATGGTGTGCCTCAAAAGCCTCATTTTTGGAGCATAAAAATTAGAGTTTGGAGGCACAACAATATTTCAAGACACAAGTCCCAATTCCAAAGTGGGTAGTTTCAAAACGCAATTTTGATGTACATCGTGGTCTTAGAACCTCATTTCGGAGCTCGTGCCTTGAAAGCCCTAATTTTGGAACATCAAAATCAATGTTTTCAGGCGAAATAAGGTTTCAAGAAGCAAGTTCTAGATGCCTCAAAAGCCCCAGTTTTGAAGAATCAAAATCGATGTTTGGAGGCACAACAAGGTTTCAAGATGCAAGTTCTGATTCTGGAGTTGGTAGTGCCAAAATTTGATTTTGACGCACATCATACGTGCTCTTAGAACCTTGTTTTGGAAATTATACCTCAAATTCTTCAGTTTCGAATCATCAAAATTGGTGTTTGGAGGCACAAGCAGCTTTCAAGAGGCAAGTCCCTATTACGAAACCTGTAATGTCAAAATGTGGTTTTGATGCACATCGTGCTCTTAGAACCTCATTTCGGAGCATGTGGCTTGGAAGCTCTAGTTTCAAAACATCAAAATTAATTTTTAAAGGCACAATAAGGTTTCAAGACACAAGTCCCAATTCTCAAGCTGATAGCGTCGAAACATGATTTTGAAAAACATGGTGTTCTTAGAACCTCATTTTGGATGTTCTGCCTCAAAAGCACAACAAGGTTTCAAGAAGCAAGTCCCTATTCGGGAGCTTGTAGCGTCAAAATTCCATTTTGAAAAACATCATTCTTTTAGAAGTTCATTTCAGAGCTTGTGCCTTGAAAGACCCAGTTTTGGAGCATCAAAATCAATGTGTTGAGGCACAACAACGTTTGAAGATGTAAGTGTCAATTCTAGAGTCAATAGCGTGAAAATCTGATTTTGGTGCACATCGTGCTCTTAGAACCTCATTCCAAAGCTTGTGCCTCGAAATCCCCGATTTCGGAGCATCAAAATCTATGTTTTGAGGTAGAACAAGGTTTCAAGATGCAAGCACCGATTCTAGAGCGAGTAGCATCAAAATTCAATTTTGATGCAAATTGTGCTCTTAGAACCCTGTTTTAGAAATTGTGCCTCAAAAGCCCCAATTTTGGAGCATCAAAGTTGATGTTTGGAGGCACAACAAGGTTTCAAGATGCAAGTCCTAATTTTGGAGCCGGTAGCATCAAAATTTGATTTTGATGCACATCGTGCTCTTAGAACGTTGTTTTGGAGCTTATGCCTCAAAATCTTCAATTTTTAAGTATCAAAATTGGTGTCTAGAGGCACAACAAGCTTTCAAGATGCAAGTCCCTATTCTAGAGCCTATAGTGTGAAAACATGATTTTGATGCACATCGTGCCCTTAGAACCTCATTTTGGAGCGTGTGGCTCGAAAGCTCCAGTTTCCAAACATCAAAAGAAATGTTTTAAGGCACAACAAGGTTTCAAGACACGAGTCCCGATTCTCAAGCTGATACCGTCGAAACATGATTTTTACAAACATAGTGTTCTTAGATCCACATTTCAGAGGTTGTGCTTCAAAAGGCACATTTTTTGAGGATAAAAATTAGTGTTTGGCGGCACAAGAAGGCTTCAAGACACAAGTCCCAATTCCAGAGTCAAAAATGTCAAAACGCAATTTTCAAGTACATCGTGCTTTTAGAACCTCATTTCGGAGCTTGTGCCTTGAAAGGCCTGATTTTGGAACATCAAAATCAATGTTTTGAGGCATAATAAGGTTTCAAGAAGCAAGTCCCTATTCCAGAGCCTGTAGCATAAAAATTCAATTTTAACGCACATCATTCTCTTAGAAGCTCATTTCGGACCTTTTTCCTCGAAAGATCGAGTTTTGGAGCATCAAAATCAATATTTCGAGGCACAACAAGGTTTCAAGATGCAAGTATCGATTCTAGAGTCAATTGAGTCAAAATCCGATTTTGCCGTACATCGTGCTCTCAGAACCTCATTTTGCAGCTTTTTCCTCGAAAGCCCTGATTTTGGAGCATCAAAATCAGTTTTTTGAGGCACAACAAGGTTTCAAGATGTAAGCCTCGATTCTAGAGCCAGTAGCATCAAAATTCAATATTGATGAACATTGTGCTCCTACAACCCTGTTTTAGAAATTGCCCCAGTTTTGGAGCATCAAAATCGATGTTTGGAGGCACAACAACGTTTCAAGATGCAAGTACTGATTCTGGAGGCAGTAGCGTCAAAATTTTATTTTGACGCACATCGTGCTTATAGAACCTTGTTTTGGAGATTATGCCTCAAAATCTTTGGTTTTGAAGCATTGAAATTGGTGTTTCTGCACAACAAGCTTTCCAGATGCAAGTCCCTATTCCAGAGCCTGTAGTGTCAAAACGTGATTTCGATGCACATCGTGCATGCTCTTAGAACCTCATTTCGGAGCGTGTGGCTCAAAAGCTCCAGTTTAAAAACATAAAAATCAATGTTTAAAGGCACAACAAGGTTTCAAGACACATGTCTCGATTCTCGAGCTGATGGCGTCAAAATATAATTTTGAAAAACATGGTGTTCTTAGAATCTCATTTTGGAACATAAAAATTAGTGTATGGAGGCATAAAGAGCTTTCAAGACACGAGTCGCATTTCCAAAGTCGATACCATCAAAACGCAATTTTGATGAACATCGTGCTCTTAGAACCTCATTTCGGAGCTTGTGCCTTGAAATCCCTGATTTTGGAACATCAAAATCAATGTTTTGAGGCACGAAAAGGTTTCAAGAAGCAAGTTCCTATTTTGGATGCACATCATTCTCTTAAAAGCTCATTTCAGAGTTTGTGCCTCGAAAGACCCAGTTTTGGAGCATCAAAATCAATGTTTAGAGGCACAACAAGGTTTCAAGATGCAAGTCCCGATTCTAGAGTCAATAGTGTTAAAATCTGATTTTGGCGCACATCATGGTCTTAGAATCTCATTTCGAAGCTTGTGCCTCGAAATCCCCTATTTCGGAGCATCAAATCAGTGTTTTGAGGCACAACAAGGTTTCAAGATCCAAGCCCCGATTCTAGAGCCAATAGCATCAAAATTCAATTTTGATGCACATTGTTCACTTAGAACCCTGGTTTAGAAATTTTGCCTCAAAAGCCTTAGTTTTGGAACACATCGTGCTTAGAGAACCTTGTTTTGGAGCTTATCCATCAAAATTTTTGGTTTCAAAGCATCGAAATTGGTGTTTGGAGGCACAACAAGCTTTCAAGATGCAAGTCCCTATTCCAGAGCTTGTAGTGTCAAAACGTGATTTTGATGGAAATCGTGCTCTTAGAACATCATTTCGAAGCATGTGGCTTGAAAGTTGCGGTTTCAAGATTTCAAGATGCAAGCCCCGATTCTAGAGTCAATAGCATCAAAATCTGAATTTGGCACACATCGTGCTCTTAGAAGCTCATTTCGAAACTTGTGCCTCAAAATTCACGGTTTCAAAGCATCAAAATCAGTGTTTGGAGGCACAACAAGGTTTCAAGATGCAAGCCCTAATTCTAGAGCCAGTACCATCAAAATTCATTTTGATGCACATTGTGCTATGAGAACCCTGTTTTAGAAATTGTGCCTCAAAAGCCCTAGTTTTGGATCATTAAAATCGATGTTTGGAGGCACAACAAGGTTTCAAGATGCAAGTCCTGATTCTTGAGCCGGGTAGCGTCAAAAATTGATTTTGATGTACATCGTTCTCTTAGAACATTGTTTTGGAGCTTATGCCTCAAAATCTTCAATTTTGAAACATCGAAATTGGTATTTGGATGTACAACAAGCTTTCAAAATGCAAGTCCCTATTCCAGAGCCTGTAGTGTCAAAACGTGATTTTGAAGCACATCGTGCTCTTAGAACCTTGTTTCGGAGTGTGTGGCTCGTAAGCTATAGTTTCAAAACATCAAAATCAATGTTTAAAAGCACAACAAGGCAAGACACAAGTCCCGATACTCAAGCTCATAGCGTCAAAACATGATTTTGACAAACATGGTGTTCTTAGAACCTCATTTCGAAGGTCGTCCCTCAAAAGCCTTTTTTTTGGAGGATAAAAATTAGTGCTTGGAGGCAGAACAAGGTTTCAAGACACAAGTCCCAATTTGACAATCGGTAGCATCAAAATACAATTTTGATGTACATCATGCTCTTAGAACCTCATTTCAGAGATTTTGCCTTGAAAGCCCTGATTTTGGTACATCAAAATCAATGTTTTGAGGCACAACAAGGTTTCAAGAAGCAAGTCCCTATTCCGGAGCCTGTAACGTCAAAATTCTATTTTGATGCACATCATTCTCTTAGAGGCTCATTTTGGAGCATCAAAATCAATGTTTGGAGGCACAACAATGTTTCAAGATGCAAGTCCCGATTCTAGAGTCAAAAGTGTCAAAATCTGATTTTGGTGCACATACACTCTTAGAACCTCATGTTGAACCTTGTGCTTCGAAAGCCCCGATTTCGAAGCATCAAAATCAGTTTTTTGAGGTACAACAAGGTTTCAACATGCACGCCCCGAATCTAGAGCTAGTAGCATCAAAATTCAATTTTGATGCACATTGTGCTCTTAGAACCCTGTTTTAGAAATTGTGCCTTAAAAGCCCCAGTTTTGGAGCATCAAAATCGATGTTTGGAGGCAAAACAAGGATTCAAGATGCAAGTCCTGATTCTGGAGCCGATGGCGTCAAAATTTGATTTTGACGCACATCGTGCTCTTAGAACCTTGTTTTGGAGCTTATGCCTTCAAAATTGGTGTTTGGAGGCACAACATGCTTTCAAGATGCAAGTCCCTATTCCCGAGCCTGTAGTGTCAAAACATGATTTTGATGCACATCATGCTGTTAGAACCTCATTTCAAAGCATGTGGGTCGAAAGCTCCAGTTTCAAAACATTAAAATCAATGTTTAAAGGCGCAACAAGGTTTCAAGACACAATTCCCAATTCTCAAGCTGACAGCGTCAAAACATAATTTTGACAAACATGGTGTTCTTAGAACTTGATTTAGGAGGTTGTTCCGTGAAAGGCTCATTTTTGATGTACATCGTGCTCTTAGAACCTCATTTCGGAGCTTGTGGCTTGAAAGAACCAGTTTTAGAGCATCAAAATCAATGTTCGGAGGCAAAACATTGTTTCAAGATGCAAGTCCAGATTCTAGAGCCAATAGCGTCAAAATTTGATTTTGGCTCACATCATGGTCTTAGAACCTCATTTCGAAGCTTGTGCCTTGAAAGCCCCATTTTCGGAGCATCAAAATTAGCATTTTAGAGGCACAACAAGGTTTCAAGATGCAAGCCCGGATTCTAGAGCTAGTAGAATCAAAATTCAATTTTGATGCACATTGTGCTCTTAGAACCCTGTTTTAGACATTATGCCTCAAAAGCCCCAGTTTTGGATCATCAAAATTGATGTTTAGAGGAACAACAAGGTTTTAAGATGCAAGTCCTGATTCTAGAGCCGGTAGCGTCAGAAAGAATTTGATTTTGATGCACATCGTGCTCTTAGAACCTTGTTTTGGAGCTTATGCCTCAAAATATTCTATTTTGAAGGCATCTAAATTGGTGTTTGGAGGCACAGCAAGCTTCCAAGACGCAAGTCTCTATTCCGGAGCCTGTAGTGTCAAAATATGATTTTGATGCACTTCGTGCTCTTAGAACCTCATTTCGGAGCATGTGGCTTGAAAGCTCTAGTTTCAAAACATCAAAATCAATGTTTAAAGGCACAACAAGGTTTCAAGACACATGTCCCGATTCTCAAGATGATAGCGTCAAAACATGATTTTGACAAATATGGTGTTCTTAGAACCTCATTTCGGAGGTTGTGCCTTAAAAGCCTCATTTTGGGAGCATAAAACTTAGTGTTTGGAGGCACAAAAAGGTTTCAAGACACAAGTCCCAATTCCAGAGTCGGTAGCTTCAAAATCAATGTTTTGAGGCACAACAAGGTTTCAAGAAGTAAGTCCCTATTCCGGAGCCTGTAGCATCACAATTCCATATTGAAACACATCAATCTCTTAGAAGCTCATTTCGGAGCTTGTGCCTCGAAACCCCCAGTTTTGGAGCATCAAAATCAATGTTTGCAAGCACAACAATGTCTCAAGATGCAAGTCCCGATTCTTAAAACCTCACTTCGAAGCTTGTGCCTTGAAAGCCCCAGTTTTGGAGCATCAAAATCAATGTTTTGAGGCACAACAAGGTTTCCAGATGTGAACCCTAATTATATAGCCAGTACCATCAAAATTCAATTTTGATGCTCATTGTGCTGTTAGAAAACTATTTTAAAAATTTTGTCTCAAAAGTCCCAATTCCAAAGTTAGTAGCGTCAAAATGCAATTTTGATGTACATCATGCTCTTAGAACTTCATTTTGGAGCTTTTGCCTTGAAAGCCCTGATTTAGGAACATCAAAGTTAGTGTTTGGTGGCACAACAAGGTTTCATAAAACAAGTCCCTATTCCGGAGCCTGTAGCATCAAAATGGAATTTTGACGCACATCATTCTCTTAGAATCTCATTTCGGAGCTTGTGCCTCGAAATACCCAATTTTGGAGCATCAAAATCAATGTTTGGAGGCACAACAAGGTTTCAAGATGCAATTCCCTATGCTAGAGTCAATAGCGTTAAAATCTAATTTTTGTGCACATCTTGCTCTTACAACATCATTTCGAAGCTTGTGCCTCGAAAGCCCCAGTGTTTGGAGGCACAACAAGGTTTCAAGAAGTCCCTATTCCAGAGCCTACAGCATTAAAATTCCATTTTGACGCACATCATTCTCTTAGAAGCTCATTTCAGAGCTTCTGCCTCGAAAGACCCAGTTTTGGAGCATCAAAATCAATGTTTTGAGGCAAAACAAGGTTTCAAGATTTGCAAGTCCCGATTCTAGAGCCAGTAGCATCAAAATTCAATTTTGATGCACATTGTGCTCTTAGAACCGTGTTTTAGAATTTGTGCCTCAAAAGCCCCAGGTTTGGAGCATCAAAATCGATCTTTGGAGGCACAACAATCTTGATTGTGGAGCTCGTAGCGTCAAAATGCAAGCCCCCATTTTAGAGCCAGTAGCATCAAAATTCACTTTTGATGCACATTGTCCTCTTAGAACCCTGTTTTAGAAATTGTCCCTCAAAAGCCCTAGTTTTGGAGCATCAAAATCGATGTTTGGAGGCACAACAAGGTTTCAAGATGTAAGCCTCGATTCAAGAGCCAGTAGTATCAAAATTCAATTTTGATTCACATTGTGCTCTTAGAGCACTGTTTTAGAAATTGTGCCTCAAAAGCTCCAATTTTGGATCACAAAAATTGATGTTTGGAGGCACAACAAGGTTTCTTAATGCAAGTCCTGATTGTAGAGCCGATAGCATCAAATTTTTATTTTGAGGCACATCGTCCACTTGGAACCTTGTTTTGGAGCTTATACCTCAAAATCTTCGGTTTTGAAGCATCAAAATTGGTGTTTGGAGGCACAACAAGCTTTCAAGTCGTAAATCCCTATTCCGGAGCCTGTAGTGTCAAAACGTGATTTTGATGCACATAATGCTGTTAGAACCTCATTTCGGAGCGTGTGGCTCAAAATCTCCAGTTACAAAACAACAAAATCAATGTTTAAATTCAAAACAAGGTTTCGAGACAAAAGTCTCGATTCTCAAGCTGATAGCGACAAAACACGATTCTGAAAAACATCGGGTTTTTACAACCTCATTTCAGAGGTATAGAGCCATTAGCATCAAAATTCAATTTTGATGCACATTGTGCTCTTAGAACTCTGTTTTAGAAATTGTGCCTCAAAAGCCCCTGGTTTGGAGCATGAAAATTGATGTTTGGAGCCACAACAAGGTTTCAAGTAGCAAGTCCTGATTCTTGAGCTGGTAGGGTCAAATTTGATTTTGACGCACATGGTGCTCTTAGAACCTTGTTTTGGAGCTTATGCCTCAAAATATTCGGTTTAAAAGCATTAAAATTAGTGTTTGGAAGCAAAACAAGCTTTCAAGATGCAAGTCCCAATTCCAGAGTCGGTAGCATCAAAATGCAATTTTGATGTACATGCTCTTAGAACCTCATTTCGGATTTTGTGCCTTGAGAGCCCTGATTTTGGAAAATCAAAATCAGTGTTTGGAGGCACAACAAGGTTTCAAGAAGTCCCTATTCCAGAGCCTACAGCATTAAAATTCCATTTTGACGCACATCATTCTCTTAGAAGCTCATTTCAGAGCTTCTGCCTCGAAAGACCCAGTTTTGGAGCATCAAAATCAATGTTTTGAGGCAAAACAAGGTTTCAAGATTTGCAAGTCCCGATTCTAGAGCCAGTAGCATCAAAATTCAATTTTGATGCACATTGTGCTCTTAGAACCGTGTTTTAGAATTTGTGCCTCAAAAGCCCCAGGTTTGGAGCATCAAAATCGATCTTTGGAGGCACAACAATCCTGATTGTGGAGCCCGTAGCGTCAAAATTGGATTTTGATGCACATCATGCTCTTGGAACCTTGTTTTGGAGCTTATGTCTCAAAATCTTTGGTTTCGAAGCATCGAAATTGGTGTGTGGAGGCACAACAAGCTTTCAAGACGCAAGTCCCTATTCTGGAGATTGTAGTGTCAAAACGTGATTTTGATGCACATCGTGCCCTTAGAAGCTCGTTTCGAAGCATGTGGCTCGAAAGCTCCAGTTTCCAAACATCAAAAGCAATGTTTAAAGGCACAACAAGGTTTCAAGACACCAGACCCAATTGTCAAGCTGATAGCGTCAAAACACGTTTTTTACAAACATGGTGTTCTTAGATCCTCATTTCGGAGGTTGTGCTTCAAAAGCCGCATTTTTGGAGAATAAAAAATTAGTGTTTGGAGGCAAAACAGTGTTTCAAGACACAAGTCCCAATTCCAAAGTCGGTAGCGTCAAAACGCAATTTTGATGTACATCGTGTTCTTAGAACCTCATTTTGGAGCTTGTGCCTTGAAAGTCCTGATTTTGGAACATCAAAATCAATGATTTAAGGCACAACAAGGTTTCAAGAAGCATGTCTCTATTATGGAGCCTGTAGCGTCAAAATTCGATTTTGATGCACATCATTCTCTTAGAAGCTCATTTCGGAGCTTGTGCCTCGAAAGACCCAATTTTGAAGCATCAAAATCAATGTTTGGAGTCACAACAAGGTTTGAAGATGCAAATCTCGATTCTAGATTCAATAGCGTCAAAATCTAATTTTGGCGCACATCTTGCTCTTAGAACCTCAGTTCGAAGCTTGCATCTCGAAAGCCCTGGTTTCAAGATGCAATCCTTGATTCTAGAGCCAGTAGCATCAAAATTAAAGTTTGATGCACATTGTGCTCTTAGAAGCCTGTTATAGAAATTGTGCCTCAAAAGCCCTAGTTTTGGAGCATCAAAATCAATGTTTGGAGGCACAACAAGGTTTCAAGATGCAAGTCTTGATTATGGAGCCGGGTAGCGTTAAAATTTGAGTTTGACACACATCGTGCTCTTTGAACCTTGTCTTGGAGCTTATGCCTCAAAATCTTCGGTTTCGAAGCATCAAACTTGGTGTTTAGAGGCACAACAAGCTTTCAAGACGCATGTCCCTATTCCGGAGCCTATAGTGTCAAAACGTGATTTTGAATAACATTGTGCTCTTAGAACATCGTTTTTGAGCATGTGGCTTGAAAGCTCCAACTTCAAAACATCAAAATCAATGTTTAAAGGCACAATAAGGTTTCAAGACGCAAGTCTTGATAGCGCATCAAAATGTGATTTTGACGCACATCATGCTCTTAGAACCTCGCTTGCGGAGCTTGTGCCTCAAAAGCCCCGGTTTCAAGATGCAAGGCCCGATTCTAGAGCCCGTAGCATCAAAAGTCAATTTTGATGCACATTGTGCTCTTAGAACCCTATTTTGGAAATTGTGCCTCAAAACCCATAGTTTTGCAGCATCAAAATCGATGTTTGGAGGCACAACAAGGTTTCAAGATGCGAATCCTGATTCTCGAGTCGGTACAATCAACATTAGATTTTGACGCACATCGTGCTCTTAGAACTTTGTTTTGGAGCTTATGCCTCAAAATATTTAGTTTCGAAGCATCAAAATTGGTGTTTGGAGGCACAACAAGCTTTCAAGACGCAAGTCCCTATTCTAGAGCCTGTAGTGTCAAAACATGATTTTGATGCACATCGTGCTCTTAGAGCCTCGTTTCGGAGCATGTGGCTCGAAAGCTCCAGTTTCAAAACATCAAAATCAATGTTTAAAGGCACAACAAGGTTTCAAGACACAAGTCCCAATTCTCAAGCTGATAGCATCAAAACACGATTTTTATAAACATGGTGTTCTTAGAACCTCATTTCAGAGGTTGTGCCTCAAAAGCGTCATTTTTGGAGCATAAAAATTAGTGATTGGAGGCACAAGAAGGTTTCAAGACACAAGTCCCAATTCCAGAGTCGGTAGCATCAAAATTATATTTTGATGTACATCGTGCTCTTAGAACCTCAATTCAGATCTTGTGCCTTGAAAGCCTTGATTTTGGAACATCTAAATCAATGTTTGGATGTAGAACAAGGTTTCAAGATGCAAGTCCCGATTCCCATGCTGGTAGCATCAAAAATCAATTTTGATGCGGATCGTTCTCTTAGAACCTTGTTTCAAAGTTTACACCTTGAACACCCCGGTTTCGGAGCATCAAAATTGGTATTTGGAGGAAGAAAAAGGTTTCAAGACGAAAGTCCCGATTCCAGAGACGGTAGTGTCAAAATGCGATTTTGAAGCACATTGTGCTCTTAGAACCTTATTTAGGAGCATCAAAACTGGTCTTTGGAGGCAGAGGGTTGCAAGATGCAAGTCACGATTTCGGAGCCAGTAGCGCGTCAAAACGTGATTTTGAGGCACATCGTGCTCTTAGAACCTCGTTTGCGGAGCTTGTGCGTCGAAAGCCCCGATTTTGAATCATCAAAATTAGTGTTTTGGGGCACAACAAGGTTTCAAGAAGCAAGTTTCTATTCTGGAGCCTGTAGATGCACATCATTTCAGAGCTTGTGCCTTGAAAGACCTAGTTTTGGAGCATCAAAATCAATGTTTGGAGGTAGAACAAAGTTTCAAGATGCAAGTTCCGATTCTAGAGTCAATAGCGTCAAAATCTGATTTTGGTGCACATCATGCTCTTAGAACCTCATTTCGAGCTTGTGCCTCGAAAGCCCCAGTTTTGGAGCATCAAAATCAATGTTTTCAGACACAACAAGGTTTCAAGATGCAAGTCCCTATTCCTGAGCCTGTAGTGTCAAAACGCGATTTTGATGCACATCGTGTGGCTCGAAAGCTCCAGTTTCAAAACATGAAAATGAATGTTTAAAGGCAACACAAGGTTTCAAGACACAAGTCCCGATTCTCAAGCTGATAGCGTCAAAAGATGATTTTGACAAACATGGTGTTCTTAGAACCTCGTTTCAGAGGTCGTGCCTTAAAAGCCTCATTTTTGAAGCATAAAAATTAGTGTTTGGAGGCACAACAAGGGTTCAAGACACAAGTCTTTATTCTAGAATCGGTAGCGTCAAAATGCAATTTTGATGTACATCATGCTCTTAGAACCTCATTTCAGAGCTTGTGCCTTGAAAGCCCTGAAAGAGCCTATTGCGTCAAAATTCTATTTTGATGCACATCATTCTCTAAGAAGCTCATTTCGGAGCTTGTGCCTCAAAAGACCCAATTTTGGAGCATCAAAATCAGTGTTTGGAGGCACAACAAGGTTTCAACATGCATGTCCCGATTCTAGAGTCAATTGCGTCAATATCTGATTTTGGTGCACATTGTGCTCTTAGAACCTCAATACAAAGCTTGTGCCTCGAAAGCCCCAGTTTCAGAGGATCAAAATGAGTGCTTTGAGGCACAACAAGGTTTCAAGATGCAAGCCCAGATTCTAGCGCTAGTAGCATCAAAATTCAATTTTGATGCACATTATGCTCTTAGAACCCTGTTTTAGAAATTGTGCCTAAAAAGCCATCAAAATCGATCTTTGGAGGCACAACAACATTTCAAGATACAAGTCATGATTGTGGAGCCGATAGCGTCAAAATTGGATTTTGACGCACATCATGCTCTTGGAACCTTGTTTTGGAGCTTATGCCTCAAAATCTTCGGTTTCGAAGTATCAAAATTGGTGTTTGGAGGCACAACAAGCTTTCAAGATGCAAGTCCCTATTCCGGAGACTGTAGTGTCAAAACATGATTTTGATGCACATTGTGCTCTTAGAACCTCATTTCAGAGCATGTGGCTCGAAAGCTCCAGTTTCCAAACATCAAAATCAATATTTATAGCAAAACAAGGTTTCAAGACACAAGTCCCGATTCGCAAGCTGATAGTGTCAAAACACGATTTTGAGAAACATGCTATTCTTAGAACTTTATTTCGGAGGTTGTGCCTCAAAAGACTCATTTTTGGAGTATAAAAAATTAGTGTTTGGAGACACAACAATGTTTCAAGACACAAGTCCCAATTCCAGAGTCGGTAGCGTCAAAATGCAATTTTGATGTACATCGTGCTCTTAGAACCTCATTTTGGAGCTTGTGCCTTGAAAGCCCTGATTTTGGAACATCAAAATCACTGTTTGGAGGCACAACAAGGTTTCAAGAAGCAAGTCCCTATTCCGGAGCCTGTAGTGTCAAAATGGAATTTTGACGCACAACATTCTCTTAGAAGCTCATTTCGGAGCTTGTGCCTCGACAGACCTAGTTTTGGAGCATCAAAATCAATGTTTGAAGGCACAACATTTCAAGATGCAAGTCCCGATTCTAGAGTCAATAGCGTTAAAATATGATTTTGCCGCACATTGTGCTCTTAGAGTCAATAGCTTTAAAATCTGATTTTGGCGTTAAAATCAGTGTTTTGAGGCACAACAAAGTTTCAAGATGCAAGCCCTGATTCTACAGCCAGTAGCATCAAAATTCAATTTTGATGCACATTGTGCTTTTAGAACCCTGTTTTAGAAATTGTGCCTCAAATGCCCTAGTTTTGGAGCATTAAAACCAGTTTTGGAGCTTCAAAACTTATGTTTGGAGGCATAACAAGGTTTCGAGATGCAAGTCTTGATTCTGGAACTGGTAGAGTTGAAATTTCGAAGCATCAAAATCTTAGAACCTCGGTTTTGAAGCATCAAAATTGGTGTTTGGAGGCACAACAAGCTTTCAAGACTCAAGTCCCTATTCCGGAGCCTGTAGTGTCAAAAAGTGTTTTTGATGCACATCGTGCGTGCTCTTAGAACCTCGTTCCGGAGCATGTGGCTCGAAAGCTCTAGTTTAAAAACATCAAAATCAATGTTTAAAGGCACAACAAAGTTTCAAGACACAAGTCTCGATTCTCAAGCTGATGGCGTCAAAACACAATTTTGACAAACATGGTATTCTTAGAATCTCATTTCGGAGGTCGTGCCTCAAAAGCCTCCTTTTTGGAGCATAAAAATTATTGTATGGAGGCACAAAGAGGTTTCAAGACACAAGTCCCAATTCCAGAGTTGGTAACTTCAAAACGCAATTTTGATGAACATCGTGCTCTTAGAACCTAATTTCGAAGCTTGTGCCTTGAAAGCCCTAATTTTGGAACATCAAAATCAATATTTTTAGGAAGCAAGTCCCTCTTTTGGAGCCTGTAGCATCAAAATGAAATTTTGATGCATATCATTATCTTAGAAGCTCATTTTGGAGCTTGTGCCTCGAAAGACCCAGTTTTGAAGCATCAAAATCAATATTTGGAGCCACAACAGGGTTTAGAGATAAAAGTCCCGATTCTAGAGTCAAAAGCATCAAAATATGATTTTGCCGCACATCATACTCTTAGAACCTCAGTTCGGAGCTTGTTCCTCGAAATCCCTGTTTTTGGAGCATCAAAATCAGTGTTTTGAGGCACAAAAAGGTTTCAAGATGCAAGCCCCGATTCTAGAGCCAGTAGCATCAAAATTCAATTTTGATGCAATTGTGCTCTTAGAACCCTAGTTTAGAAATTGTGCCTCAAAAGCCCAAGTTTTGGAGCATCAAAATTGATGTATGGAGGCACAACAAGGTTTCAAGATGAAAGTCCTGATTCTAGAGCTGGTAACATCAAAATTTGAGTTTGATGCACATCGTGCTCTCAGAACCTTGGTTTGGAGCTTTTGCTTCAAAATCTTTGGTTTCGAAGCATCAAAATTGGTGTTTGGAGGCACAAAAAGCTTTCAAGATGCAACTCCCTATTCCGGAGCCTATAGTGTCAAAACATGATTTTGATGCACATCGTGCTCTTAGAACCTCGTTTCGGAGTGTGTGGCTCGAAAGCTCTAGTTTCAGATAATAAAAATCATTGTTTAAAGGCACAACAAGGTTTCAAGACGCAAGTCCCGATTCTCAAGCTGATAGCGTCAAAACACGATTTTGACAAACATGGTGTTCTTAGAACCTCATTTCAGAGGTTGTGCCTCAAAAGCCTCATTTTTGGAGCATAAAAATTAGTGTTTGGAGGCACAACAAGGTTTCAAGACACAAGTCCCTATTCCAGAGTCGATAGCGTCAAAACGTAATTTTGATGTACATCGTGCTCTTAGAACCTCATTCTGGAGCTTGTGGCTTGAAAGCCCTGATTTTGGAACATCCAAATAAATGTTTTGAGGAACAACAAGGTTTCAAGAATCAAGTCCCTATTCCGAAGACTGTAGCATCAAAATTCTATTTTGACGCACATCATTCTCTTAGAAGCTCATTTCAGAGCTTGTGCCTCGAAAGACCCTATTTTAGAGTATCAAAATCAATGTTTAGAGGCACAACAAGGTTTCAAGAAGGAAGTCATGATTCTAGAGTCAATAGCATCAAAATTTGATTTTGGTACACATCGTGCTCTTAGAACCTCATTTTGAAGCTTGTGCCTCGAAAGCCTTGATTTCAGAGCATCAAAATCAGTGTTTTGAGGCACAACAAGTTTTCAAGATGCAAGCCCCGATTCTAGAGCCAGTAGCGTCAAAATTTGATTTTGATGCACATCGCGCTCTTAGAACATTGTTTTGGAGCTTATACCTCAAAGTCTTCACTTTCGGAGCATCGAAATTGGTGTTTGGAGCCACAACAACCTTTCAAGATGCAAGTCCTTATTCTCAAACCTGTAGTTTCGAAACGTGATTTTCATGCACATCATGCTCTTATAACCTCATTTCGGAGCGTGTGGCTTGAAAGGTCCTGTTTCAAAACATCAAAATCAATGTTTAAAGGCACAAAAAGGTTTCAAGACACAAGTGCCAATTCTCAAGATGATAGCATAAAAACATGATTTTGACAAACATGGTATTCTTAGAACATCATTTTGGAGGTTGTGCCTCAAAAGCCTCATTTTTGGGGCATAAAAATTAGTGTTTGGAGGCACAAAAAGGTTTCGAGACACAAGTCCCAATTCTAGAGTCGGTAGCGTCAAAATGCAATTTCGATGTACATCGTGCTCTTAGAACCTCATTTCAGAGCTTGTGCCTTGAAAGTCCTGATTTTGGAACATCAAAATCAATGTTTTGAGGCACAACAAGGTTTCTAGAAGCAAGTCCTTATTCCAGAGCCTGTAGCATCAATATTCCATTTTGACGAACATCATTCTCTAAGAAGCTCATTTCGGAGCTTGTGCCTCGAAAGACCCAATTTTGGAGCATCAAAATCAATGTTTGGAGGCACAACAAGGTTTCAAGATCCAAGTATTGATTTTGGAGCCGGTAGCGTCAAAATTCAATTTTGATGCACATCATTCTCTTAGAAGCTCATTTCAGAGCTTATGCCTCGAAAGAGCTAGTTTTGGAGCATCAATATAAGGGTTTCAAGATGCAAGTCCCTATTCTAGAGTCAATAGCGTCAAATTTTGACGCACATCTTGCTCTTAGAACCTCATTCCGAAGCTTGTGCCTCAAAATCCCCTTTTTTAGAGCATCAAAATCAGTGTTTTGAGGCACAACAAGATTTCAAGATGCAAGCCCCAATTCTAGAGCCAGTAGCATCAAAATTCAATTTTGATGCACATTGTGCTCTTCAAACCCTATTTTAGAAATTGTGCCTCAAAAGCCCAAGTTTTGGAGCATCAAAATCGATGTTTGGAGGCACAACAAGGTTTCAAGATACAAGTCCTGACTTTGGAGCCGGTAGCATCATGCTCTTGGAACCTTGTTGTGGAGCTTATGCCTCATAATCTTTGATTTCGAAGCATCAAAATTGGTGTGTGGAGGCACAACAAGCTTTCAAGATGCAAGTCCCTATTCCAGAGACTGTAGTGTCAAAACATGATTTTGATGCACATTGTGCTCTTAGAACCACGTTTTAGAGTGTATGGCTCGAAAGCTCTAGTTTCAAAACATCAAAATCAATGTTTAAAGGCAAAACAAGGTTTCAAGTCACAAGTCCCATTCCTCAAGCTGATAGCATCAAACCACGATTTTGACAAACATGCTATTCTTAAAACCTCATTTTTTGGAGGTTGTGTCTCAAAAGCCTCATTTTTGGAGCATAAAAATTAGTGTTTGGAGGCACAACAATGTTTGAAGACACAAGTCCTAATTCCATAGTTGGTAGCGTCAAAACGCAATTTTGATGTACATCGTGCTCTTAGAACCTCATTTCAGAGCTTGTGCCTTGAAAGCCCTAATTTTGGAACATCAAAATCAGTGTTTGGAGGCACAGCAAGGTTTCAAGAAGCAAGTCCCGATTCTAGAGTCAATAGCATTGAATTCTTATTTTGGCGCACATTGTGCTCTTAGAGTCAATAATGTTAAAATATGATTTTGGCGATAAAATCAGTGTTTTGAGGCACAACACGGTTTCAAGATGCAAGCCCCGATTCTACAGCCAGTAGCATCAAAATTCAATTTTGATACACATTGTGCTCTTAGAACCTTGTTTTAGAAATTGTGTCTCAAAAGCCCTAGTTTTGGAGCATCAAAACCGGTTTTGGAGCTTCAAAACCGATGTTTGGAGGCATAACAAGGTTTCAAGATGCAAATCCTGATTCTGGAGCCTGTAGCATCGAAATTTGATTTTGAGACACATCGTGCTCTTAGAACCTTGTTTTGGAGCTTATGCCTCAAAATCTTCGGTTTCGAAGCATCAAAATTGGTGTTTGGAGGCACAACAATCTTTCAAGACGCGAGTCCCTATTCCGGAGCCTGTAGTGTCAAAACGTGATTTTGATGCAAGTCATGCTCTTAGAACCTCATTTCCGAGCGTGTGGGTTGAAAGCTCCAGTTTCAAAACATCAAAATCAATGTTTAAAGGTACAATAAGGTTTCAAGACACATGTCCATATTCTCAAGCTGATAGTGTCAAAACACGAGCCCCTGTTCCGGAGCCTGTAGCGTCAAAATTCCATTTTGACTCACATCATTCTCTTAGAAGTTCATTTCGGAGATTGTGCCTCGAAAGACCCAGTTTTGGACCATCAAAATCAATGTTTGAAGGCACAACAAGGTTTCAAAATGCATGTCACGATTCTAGAGTCAATAGCGTCAAAATCTGATTTTACTGCCCATCATGCTCTTAGAACATCATTTCGAAGATTGTGCCTTGAAAGCCCCGGTTTCAAAGCATCAAAATCAGTCTTTTGAGACACAACAAGGTTTCAAGATGCAAGTACTGATTTTGGAGCCTGTAGTGTCAAAATTTGATTTTGATGCAGACCGTGCTCTTGGAACCTTGTTTTGGAGCTTATGCCTCAAAATCTTTGGTTTCGAAGCATCGAAATTGGTGTGTGGAGGCACAATAAGCTATCAAGACGCAAGTCCCTATTCCAGAGCCTATAGTGCGAAAACGTGATTTTGATGCACATCGTTCTCTTAGAACCTCATTTCGGAGAGTGTGGCTCAAAAGCTCCAGTGTCAAAACATCAAAACTGGTGTTTGGAGGCACAACAAGCTTTAAAGATGCAAGTCCCTATTCCGGAGCCTGTAGTGTCAAAATGTGATTTTGATGCACATCGTGCTCTTAGAACCTCGTTTCAGAGCGTGTGCCTCGTAAGCTCCAGTTTCAAAACATCAAAATCAATGTTTAAAGCCACAACAAGGTTTCAAGACACAAGTCCCGATTCTCAAGTTGACAGCGTCAAAACATGATTTTGACAAACATGGTGTTCTTAGAACCTCATTTCGGAGGTCCTGACCCAAAAGCCTCATTTTTGGTGAATAAAAATTAGGGTTTGGAGGCACAATAAGGTTTCAAGACACGAGTCCCAATTCCAGTGTCGGTAGCATTGTAACACAATTCTGATGTATGTCGTGCTCTTAGAACCTCTTAGAACGCAATTTTGGAAAATCAAAATCAATG